>NW_027362895.1:4342500-4345000 GCF_046119375.1 Phyllobates terribilis
GGTCGCAGTTTTCGGCTGGCATAGGAGATCACTCGTTCTCTCCCCTGCTGAATCTGGGATAGTACGGCTCCTAGCCCGATGTTACTGGCGTCGGTGTAGAGGATGAAGGGCTGGCTATAGTCTGGGTACGCCAAGATTTCATCCCCCGTGAGGGCCATCTTCAGCTGGCGGAAGGACTCTTCTTCTAGCTCTTCCCATTTGAAGGGCGGCTTCTGGTTCTTGGCCTTCCGGGACTGGCCTATCAGGAGGTCCTGCATAGGCGCTGCCTTTTTGGTGAAACCGGGAATAAACCTTCGGTAGTAGCCTACCAACCCTAGGAACTGCCGCACTTCTTTTACGCTGGAGGGGCTTGGCCATCCCTTAATTGCGGTGATCTTATAGGGGTCGGGAGCCACTCCGTCAGCGCTCACCACGTGTCCCAGGTATTGCACCTTTGGTTTCAGGAGGTGACACTTGGAGGGTTTCACCTTTAGGCCGTAACTCGCCAGAGCTTCGAACACCTCCGCCAGGTGTTTCAGGTGGTCCTCATAAGTTTTGGAGTATACGATGACATCGTCCAGGTACAACAGGACCGTCTCGAAGTTTCTGTGGCCCAGACAGCACTCCATTAATCGTTGGAAGGTTCCTGGGGCGTTGCAGAGTCCGAACGGCATGCAGGTGAACTCACTAAGTCCCATCGGGGTGGTGAATGCGGTCTTCTCCCGGTCCGCCTCTGCTACAGGAACCTGCCAGTACCCGCTAGTGAGATCCAAGGTAGAGAAGAAGTTAGCAGATCTTAAAGCAGCCAATGACTCCTCTATCCTTGGTAAGGGGTACGCATCCTTGTGTGTGATACGGTTGATTTTCCGGTAATCTACACACATCCTCATGGTGTTGTCTTTCTTTTTGACTAAAACTAGTGGGGCTGCCCAGGGGCTACAGCTATCCCGGATTACCCCAGCCTCCTTCATGTCTCTAAGCATCCCCTTGGCGTGTTGGTAATGTGCAGGGGGTACGGGTCGATACCTCTCTTTTATGGGAGGATGATCTCCCGTGGGGATGCGGTGTTCTACCCCCTTGACTCGCCCGAAGTCTAACGGGTGTTTACTAAACACTCTCTCATACTCTTGAACCACCCGATAGACTCCTTGTTTCTGATGTGAGGGAGTGGAATCAGTACCCAAATGTAGTTGTTGACACCAGTCCTCCATGTCTTTCTTAGAGCCGTTACCTTCCTCCGGGTGAGATGGAGGCAAGGGTTCCACAGATTGTATAGAATTTTGATTAGTGGTATATAATTTGGCTAGCGTGGCATACCGGGGCAGGTACACTTCCCTCTCCCCGATATTTATTATGCGAATGGGCACCCTCCCATGGCGTACATTGACCACCCCCCGTGCTGTCAAAATGGTGGGCCTACTGTCTGAGTAAACTGGTTCTACCATTGCCTGGTAATCTCTTCCTCTCAGACCAATAGCTGCCCGGCACCAAATCATCATTTCACTTTTTGGGGGCATGGCAATAGGAAAAGGGTCACACATTCTTACGCTACCAATCTCACCGCCGGAGAGTTCCACTTGTTGCCGTTGCATCAGTGCCCGGATCTCTTTCTGGAGCACCCGCTGCTCACCGGAGCTGGCGTTCTTGGCAACCTGCTGTAAAAGGAAAATCACCTCTGCAAGACAATTTTCAATTACGTTAGTTCCTAGAGTTATTTTTGGGTGACTCTCATGTTTATCAATATCTACAATGATCAGTCCCTGTGCGGCCAGTTCGACTCTACCGATTTTGAGGGCCACCTCCTTAAATCCGATCTGTGGCACGGGCTGGCCATTGCTGGCGATGATACTCAAGTCGTCGTCAGGGTAGTGGGTAATATCCGAGTCATTCCAGTACTGCTTGAAGAGCACGTACGGGATGGTGGTGACCTGTGACCCGGTATCCAGTAGGGCACTCATGGGAATGCCATCCAGTACCACAGGCAAGACTGGACGTCCTCCCACATATCTGTCGCGCCAGTTCGATGGGCCTGGTGATCTTTTTCCTGGGGGTTGGCCCTCTACCCCAGGTTGTGCCCGTTTAAAGAACAGTACCTTTCCATATGTCCGGGTTGATTGCAGCGGCGGCAGATGGGTCATCCGTCCTCGCTGTATCGGTCACTGGGTGTTCCTCTGGCCGGTGGGGTCCTCCTTGGTCGACGCCACGGGATGTCCTCCGGTCCGGATGCCAGCTGGATCTTCCCTGGGGTGGAAACCTGTAAAGACTGCACAGTTCGGGTTAGCGCAGCAACGCTCTTAGCTAGCTCTTGGACCTGATGGTGTAGGTCTGGAGCCGGGTCATTGTCCAAAGCCTGCGCATCAGCTCCCACAGGCCCTGCTGACAAGGGCGCCGCCTCCTGGTAGTAAGTGGTAGTGGGGCGTCTGTGGGTCACAACGCCACCTGGTGCCGGTTCTCGGAGCACCCGGATGGCTCTGTCCTTGAACTGTGCAAAGTCTAGATGGGGATCCTGTAAGGCCATTGC
>NW_027362895.1:4350000-4440000 GCF_046119375.1 Phyllobates terribilis
TCCAGAGCACTCTGGAAGAAGTTTTCATCCAGGATATCTCTGTACTTGACTGCATTCATGTTTCCTTCAATTGCAACCAGTTGTCCTGTCCCTGCAGCTGAAAAACACCCCCATAGCATGATGCTGCCTCCATCATGTTTCACTGTTGGGATTGTATTGGGCAGGTGATGAGCAGTGCCTGGTTTTCTCCACACATACCGCTTAGAATTATCATCAAAAAATTCTATCTTCGTCTCATCAGACCAGAGAATTTTATTTTTCATAGTCTGGGAGTCCTTCATGTGTTTTTGAGCAAACTCTATGCGGGCTTTCATATGTCTTGCACTGAGGAGAGACTTCCATTGGGCCACTCTGCCATAAAGGCCCGACTGGTGGAGAGCTGCAGTGATAGTTGACTTTGTGGAACTTTCTCCTATCTCCCTACTGCATCTCTGGAGCTCAGCCACAGTGATTTTGGGGTTCTTCTTTACCTCTCTCACCAAGGCTATTCTCCCACAATTGCTCAGTTTGGCTGGACAGCCAGGTCTAGGAAGACTTCTAGTGGTCCCAAACTTCTTCCATTTAAGGATTATGGAGGCCACTGTGCTCTTAGGACCCTTGAGTAATGCATAAATTCTTTTGTAACCTTGGCCAGATCTGTGCCTTGCCACAATTCTGTCTCTGAGCTCCTTGGGCAGTTCCTTTGAGCTCATGATTCTCATTTGGTCTGACATGCACTGTGAGCTTTGAGGTCTTATATAGACAGGTGTGTGCCTTTCCAAATCAAGTCCTATCAGTTTAATTAAACACAGCTGGACTCCAATGAAGGAGTAGAACCATCTCAAGGAGGATCACAAGGAAATGGACAGCATGTGACTTAAATATGAGTGTCTGAGCAAAGGGTCTGAATACTTATGACCATGTGATATTTCAGTTTTTGTTTTCTAAATAAATTTGCAAAAAATTTCTACATTTCTGTTTTAATCACACGCTGATGACCTATCTTATGAAAAGAGTCAAGTCCCAGACAACTGTCTTTTACTCTTTACTGCCATCTTCCCCATGTTTAGGGTGGATAGTGTAGGGCGCCCATTGTTCATACCCAGAATCTATGCCTGTTCCATGTGCAGGAGGTGTGAGTTGTATATATTACACAAAGGTCAACATTGGAGATGAACTCCAATCCTGACCGTTTTAACCCCTGTGATCAATAGTGACTTTATTAGTCAATAAAGACTCATTCAGACGTCCGTGGTAATCAGTCCATGCACGGACTTTCCCGACCCTAACGTGACTGCTTTATATATTTCTATGAAGCTGTAGACACTCCTGACCCGAGGGCATGTCATTCTGTACGGGGAGTTGGGGAGGAGCGTCAATGTTACTTTGTAACCGCACAGATTTATGTGTCATTTATGTCCATTTTATAGTATTGGGGTAATTCACCTGGGGGATCTAATAAATTCCAAATCATCAAATATTCTGAATTATTACATGTCCGTCATAAAGTATACAAACCTCCCTTGGATTGGTATATAGAGCCCAAAAACAAGCTGCTAATTCAAAATGTTATCAGGGTAATTTCCTAATTTTCTGCTCAGTTTCTTGCTTCTGATCTTGTAAAATTCCCCATTCCATTGCTGATCTGTGCCAGATTATCTGGTTCATTAACCCTCGACTGGTGAGGTGGGGTTTATGTCACGCAACTGGTGAGGTGGGGTTTCCTATACCCCAGTGTTTAGAAATCTCTTATTTTTACAGAAAATGCGAAGGTCACGTTTGTTTTAATCGTTTTCTTATTGGCGATTGATTGCATATGAGTGTAACAAATTTTTGACACCCACAAATGGATGGAAGCTAGTGAGACACGTATCCTCATACCAGCATTTTTCAATGAATGGCAGCCGAACAAAAATTCCCTGGGGTGTGGCGACCCCCACCTCACCAGTTGAGGGTTAAAGGGATTTTCCTTTAACCCGTTGGTGCAGCTGTTTTTTTTTTGTAACTGTGCACTAGTCACCTTCCTTGGGTCCAGCACAGGGTCTCTGCCACTGCTCCCAGTGTCTGTTACTGTCCTTTGGCCTCACGTCGACAGCGCTGCAACCAATAACTGAGATCAGCAGCTTTGCCCGAGTTAACGGCACTACTTGCTCAGAGTCACTGAACTCACTGACTGGCTGCAGCGCTGTCAATGTGACAAATAGCTGACACTCTGCATTAGACCCAGAGAGGGTGAGTAAAGTATTGCTTTAAAAAAGAAAAGAAAATTGTATTAAAAAAACTGTAGTGTAATTCTTTAGCATCTTCTATAAGTGCAGCATAAATGACTCTAATGCTATGTCCGTAAAGGACAGCGGCCCAATCTAATCTATACACACCAGCACACACACAACACAAGGGAGTTTACAAAAATATTCTAATTGCACATTACGGAATAAACTACTTTACATACGTACTTTGTACTGATATAATCACAATTAGGGTAATATTGCTTGACAACATATTTTAAAATATCTTAAAACAAAAATCAATTTCTGCATATAAATTACAGCCAAAATATGCAACACAAAATAAAAAAATAGATCATGATTTTATTATACTCGTCACAAAAATAAGCAATGATGGCATCAATAAATAAACCATAAATAATATATATAAAAAAAACACACAAAACCCTTTGCAATCAAGGAGAACTCCCAAAAGACCTGCGGCACCACCGTTGGGGTTTGCTCACACACAGCGCTTGTGCAGAATTTTTTTTTTTAATTCTTTGTACCATAAATAGCCACAAAATCTCATTCCCATGTTGCATATTTGTTTATTGACCCACGGTGCGTTCTCAATTCAGGAAGAAGCATGCACCTTTTCATGAACCGTGAGCGTCTGTCTGACTCCAGCACACCTCCTCATCAAGACCAATGTGAACAGCGCCGCTCTTGATGACTCTGGCCCCATCTCTTTTAGGATCATGTTGAGACTGGACAAAAGTAAGAGCTGCTCTATTTTTTGCCCTCATTCATTTCGAGGATTAGTGTCCCTTTAAGAGGCTTTCCCTTTCATTGTTTTTGGGAGTTCTACTTTTAAAAGGGTTGTCCTGGATTAGAAAATGAAAACTCTATTCCCCACCTTCCCCGCAGACACGGCCCCATGTCTGTTACTGCGGCTCAGCCCCTACATCGCTGGGCTACCACCCCAGGCACAGATCATGGGAAGAAGACGCTGCTTCTGACTATCACGGACCTCACTTATAAGCTGCATCTTCAGAAGATTTTGGAATCTGCAGTTGGGAGGGACGGTCATTTTATGATGATCTTCCTATTACATCTAGTAGCTTTGTTCTTGTATTGTAGCACTACAAGCGCTTGTAAACTCGTCTATAAAACCAATATGATATTGGTCACAATGAGCAGACAAGTCAAGAAGTGAGAACGATTATTCTGGTAAGATTATCCATGCAATTTACAAAAAAAACTAATAGCAGCTTCAATGAGCATTCAAGATGGCAGCCGTCCGCTATGCAGCAGGCAGACACGTAAAGGATGGCGGGGGGATACTACACAACATTGACTCTTACCATATTAGTACTAGCCCAGTAATGTGACGCTGAGACCCCACATGTAACTACCGTGCAGCACGAATATAAAAGGATCAGTACGTTTTCTGAAAACCAGTGTCGGAAGCACTTAGAGAGAACCCTATGGCTCTTAGCCCCCAGATAACATGCAAGGATTCAAGTACGCGGGACCCCGCTAATCCGCTGATGGGCCGGATATCTGCAACGTACAGAGCTGGAATTCCTACAGAAATACAAAAGTGACCAGTAAATTCTGGACTATAAATTCTTATTATCTGCTTTATTTGTATCTTATTTTTCCACCCCAATGTATTCTCAAAAAAGTGATGGGAAATGCAATGTGTAGGGCCATCCTATAGGGACCACAGCTGATTTTTCAATTTCTTTGGGGTTACTGCTCTACCTCACTTATATAAGTCAATAAGAAAGTCTCTCCCCACTATATTCTGGAGACCTACATAAAAGTGCCAAAGCTTTTTGTTTTTTTTTCTTTATTTCCTCCAATATTGTATTCATACAGGAATGCTTCCATTAAAGTTTGCAACATACTGTACTTTTTGGCATCTGTTTGAAGGATGGACCTATTTTGAAGTTCTGAAAAGTCTAATAGATCTGTACCGATACCGATTAATAATTAAAGGGGTTGTCCCGGACTTTAACATTGATGGCCTTTCTTTAAAGAGGTGGTCCACTACATTGTATAATGACCCCATCGATTTACACATGTTAACTAAATAAATGTTTTTGTAAATACCTCCTGCTTCCATATGTACCTGTGGGTGGCGCTATTGCTGACTGCTCAGTCTGCATCACGTGACCCCGGCTGCAGGTATTTGAAAGGTGTAATTTGATGGGGGCATTATACAATGTAGTGACCACCTCTTTAAGATAAGGCATCAATGTTTGATCAATTGGGGTGCTCATTAGCGGAGCTGCACTGCGGAGCTCTGTGGAGGGAATAGTGGCTGCGGCTGCGTACTACACATCTGCCCCCTAATGATTTGAATGGGTGGCCGATATGTAGTACTCCGTCAACAGAGCTCGGCACCTGAGCATTTCTGGTCACCGTTGACACAGGAACAGCTACAGCACGCACTATCAATCAGACATTGATGATCAAGTATAGGCCTTCAATAAAGTCTTGGACAGCCCCTTTAAAGTCTCCAAATGAGATTCTGAAGTTTTGTTTCATTGGCAGTCTATGTGGAAACAGTATAAAGTTACAGAAGATCGGACCGATGGTATACCATAGCACAAAACATTAGTCTTTAAGGGATTATTCAGCCATAGACATTGGGTCATGGTTTTAATCATGTGACGAAAATCACATTGTTTTACTGTAAATTGCTGTGGTCACAGGCCAAACAGTTTATGCTTGCGTCCTTTTTTTCGAACTTTTCTCGGCCAGGTGGCAAGAACCTTACATGTGATAGTCATGCCTAACATAACTAGGAGGTAGGGAATTAATACCCAATGTCAGATCCTGGATGACCACCATTAGTCTACCAGCAACTTACACAGAAGCAAAGCACATTCAGATCTTTCACACAGTGGACCTAAACCCGAAAACCATGTAAGTGTCCATATTTCCAGTACAGGGCACCTTTGTCAATGACAAACCTTAAATATACAAATATATTGGGACAGGATTCATGCTCCACGGACATGTGGTTTGAAATCATGAAAGGAAACAAAATGCATTATAAGGTTGGCTCTTAAAAAAAGATAACTGTTTCTGAATATTCCCGGAGGCTGCAGACACGCACTTAAGGCGTAGAGCCAATAAACGATGAACGAGCGCTCATAGGAATCATTTCAACATACGATTATTGGCCCATCTAACCAGGACCACAATCGGCAGACAAACTAGGAAAGCACCGTTTCATTGGGTGCGATACATTTTATGCATTCATTAAAATTCTTAACGGCAGCACATTACTCAGTGTAAACAGGAGACGTGCTGCTGATAACAGGATACCAGATTATTAGCGATCATTGTGTCCCCGTCATTGTTTCGTCAACCTGTGTATGCACTTTTCCAATTGTCAGTCGTTCAATTGCCTGGATCAGACCGACTATATAGGACATTAGTATCTGGTCTCCGCTGCACAAACTACCACTGATACATGTGAACAAAGTCGATATGTTTTTTTTTCCCCCAGTATATCCCTCCCAGCTTACATCACTCCCTATAAATAAATAGAAGCACTAATATAATAGCAAGTGGTTAATAAGACCTCTAAGCAGTCAGGAACACTGCTTCATCTGAATCGGGATCCTTCCCACTGTCCTCGCTGGGTAACGAGTCTCCACCACTCGGAGACCGGCAGCTCAAGTCCTCCACCCCAGATTCCTGGTCACTGTTAGCCGACAGGTCGGGGTCCGAGCTCTTCAAATGGTCCTGGGTTAGGATCAGGGCCGAGTCCTCCTCACCTTGGGATGAACTACGAGAGGGAAACAGCTTCAGGTTGGTGCTGTAATCTTGGGGCGTATTAGCCGGAGAGTGTTTGGTGATGCATATCTGGAAGTTGTGGATTTTTGGCTGGTCATTGAGATTCTTGTAGGTTTCATTTGACTCTCGAGTTTCCAGTTTTGTTAATCTCTAAAGGAAAAATTGTTAGACAAGAGCAAAAGTTACATTGGGTTAGGGCATGTTAATGTAACCTCTACATGCAAGTCGATCAGCAGTGGTTTAATGGTCTGTTTAGTAAGGCCGGCCGCACTTATGTTATCGTCAGCACATTTCTCGTTTACACAGGACAATGTGCTGCTAATGATAATTTTTAAACGTGCTCAAAAATTATCACACCAATGAATGCTTTGCCCCTCCATTGGATGTTTGATGGCCTGTTTAGGCAGCCAACAGTTGGGAATGAGGGAACGCTCCCTAACCCAATTATTGGCCTGCCTAAATGAACCTTTACTTGAAAACTTTATACCAATGAACAAACTTCTCTGGTGCCATAAGAAAGCCATAACGCCACAGTGCTCAGGCATTACTGACATTGAAAAGACACAAGGTAGAGACCCTGGTTACAGTGATGTGTCACTTAATGGTCTGATTGCTGTAGTTTTTATAAAATCACTATTTTATCAGCAAGCAGATTATCATTGGGGACTAGTAAACCTGCTGCCAGGTAGTCCTACATATTCATAAGCTCTGTACAACCCCGCCCCCATCACTGATTGGCAGCTTTCTGCAAATCTAGTATACACAAAGTGGCCAATCAGTGGTGTGGGCAGGGTTATACAGAGCTCAGCAGTCAGAGAACTGCCAATCAGTGATGTGGGCGGGGTCTGCTACAGATAACACAGTAATTTTATCAAAATGACAGCAGGTAGCCCAGTAAGTGACAGATTGTTGGAATCAGGGCCTCTGCCCCTATATTGCGCTGCACTCAGATGGGTAGCAAAAACCTGGTAACAGATTCCCTTTAATGGTGCTCTCTTCCAGTTATTGTGTTGGAGAACACCAAAGACGTAGGGCATCGGCTAAAAATGATTGCCTCTTTTTTATCTTGTGCAGGGTTTTTATATATAATCATTTAAAATTGTTTCTCAGTCACCATTAAAAGCTGAATTGGTTTACACTGAAACCTAAGCGGAGGTATAAACATCAAAAACATATAGGCCAGGAAGCTGGATTTTCAGTATTTCTACCACACCTTCTCCATGAACTCCATTTCCTCCTCCAGCTGCTGCGTCTCTTCTTTTACTGCCTGTAGAAAATCAGTGACTGACTGGCGAGGGTGCATTCCTTTCTCAAATCGGTTATAGAGGCCCCTCCAAAACCTTCCATGGTGAAAAATAAGTTTGAAGAGTTAGTATATGCACAAGTACAGAAGATTATCATCGAGCAATTCTCATGATATATGTTCTTAAGACGTGCTAGCTCATGGTACACACATGAAGGGCTAGCTCACAATGCTGTATATTCTCCCATGCCAGAGAATTGGGCCGATTATACTAATGACACTCTGCTTTAACTCTGAGTGTGATCCAATTTTCTCGCATGGAAGAATTGCAGCACAGGTGTGGAGAAGATGGAGGACTTAATTTTTCCATCTTCTCCATTGTCTCTGTGCACGTACATCAGACTGCACTCGGATAACATAGTATATTATTGGTCCGAGTGCTATCCGATAAAACATCACATAGCACTAGCACTCGGCCGTGTTACGTGGCAATGTGAGCGAGTCCTAATGAGTCCCTCAGTGGCTGATCTATGGCTGGTGACTTCAGATTAGTGAAAATATGTGGTGGCAAGTTGGGCCTCATTACTCGGACAGCACACTGACACATCCTATCCTTACACTATTCACATGTCCGTTCTGTTATTTTGCTGACTGATGGTCTGTATATAAACAGAGACATCCCCTACATTGACCTTATTTGCGGACATCCAAGTTGCATCCTACTGCTATTCTTCATTTTCACTGACTGGGTACTTGAAGAAGCTTGGGAAACCTCTGTCACGTTGTTTTTGCATATGGCAAAACCATTGATAAAAACGGACATGTGGACTAAATATGCCCGAAAATTGGATCTAACACACTTGCAAAATTGGTCTGTTTTGTACAGGCAAACAAAAAAAAAAACAGCTTTTGCCTGGATTCACACGTGTGTTTTGCGGTCTGAGTATGCTTCAATGCAAA
Organism: Phyllobates terribilis; assembly: GCF_046119375.1. Taxonomy (NCBI): domain Eukaryota; kingdom Metazoa; phylum Chordata; class Amphibia; order Anura; family Dendrobatidae; genus Phyllobates; species Phyllobates terribilis. The sequence goes on from NW_027362895.1 coordinate 4,358,209, forward strand.
GACTGGCTTCAGGTCTCCTGACCCAAACTCGACTTTATATTATGCGTTTATATAGAAAGTTCCCGATCAGGGACATCCGCATGCCCTATTAAAGGGGTTGTACCAAGTATATAAGTAATCCCCTATCAACGGGATTTAGGAATTGATCGCTAGGGGTCAGTTCCACAGAGAATGAATGGAGTAGAGATGTACATGCTCCCCCTCTGCTCTGTTCAAAGCTTGCTCTACAGAACCTCCTGGGGATTGTTGGGGGTCCCAGCGGTCTGACCCCCAAAGATCAATACTTTATCGCAGTCTAAATATGTGCAAAATGAATCACCGTGTCACAAGCTGTCATAGATGTCAGTAAATCTGTCTAAAGTGAATTGATTTGTGCCAGGCAGAAGATAGAACTGACGAGTGAGCTCTGACGCAACCCCTAAATGTAGACCATGGTTACAAGTGGGAAGAGTGTTGGGCCTTGGATTTCACCACTGAAGGACACATTGGGCTCATGATACGTCACCCCGCTTCTTTCACCTGTAAAGTTAGGGTTGATGTTTCTATATATGAATGATAAGTATATGGTGTGTTAGAGTTCTGCTGCTTTATTCAGTGCAGAGGAGGAATCAGAATAACCTCTTACCTGAAGTGGCATGGAGTGGTGTGTGGTCTCAGAGTTCCTTGGGTCTGACTGTGATCTGCTCTGTACAGAGGGTTCATGTAATCCAACCGCTGCTTCCACAGGTAAGACCAGAGGGAGTAGGTCCTCTCCTGAATTCTGGAAGATGATGATTGCATCACTGATATATTGAGATTATGAGAGCTGCAAGTATACCCGTCACCACTGCAACCTGCACTAACACTAAGGGCTCATTCAGACGGACATTTTTTGTGTACGAGTCCTATTTGTGTTATTTCCAGATACGACTTGTACCTAGAAGAGTGAATGGGGCCATTCACATATCTGTGATTGTTTGAGAGACGGAAAATCGTGGCAAAATGTACGATAGTACGATAGTTATCTGAGTGTCAGGTCAAAATTAACAATGCACATCCATGGGTCAGTGAAAAAAAAAAAATCGGCCAACAATTAATTGCCATCTGAGTGCTGTCCAGTTTTCCAGGTCTGTTTGATGGAAAAAGATGAAGAAACTGAAGCTCAGGCCAAACTCTAATGATAAAAACTGACACTGACCAAACTGGTGAAACTGTGCCTGATTCTCTTATATGAATGAGCCACAAGTTCTATAGCTTTCAGTGTTTCTTTGCATAGTAGCTGTGTAGCTTCATAGTCAAAATTGGAAAATCCGTTTCCAAAAAGTAGATGGAAAGATGCACTGAACTGCTTGGCCCCACCACGGTGCACCGAGCACCTGTACTTGATTTGAACAGTCCTTCTGTACTGACAGTCCCTTTACAGCAGTGTTCCCCAACTCCAGTCCTCAGGACCCACCAACAGATCATGTTTTCAGGATTTCCTTAGTATTGCACAGCTGATGGAATTATTGCCTGTGCAGGTGATGCAATTATCAGCTGTGCAATACTAAGGAAATCCTGAAAACATGGCCTGTTGGTGGGTCCTGAGGACTGGAGTTGAGAACCACTGCTGTAAAGGGTTAGGAGATAACTTTCTGAATGCAGGAGGTCTGACCGATGGGACTTTTAGCGATGCTGAGAATGGGGCTCTTCAGTGATCAGCAGAAGGCCTCATTCACATGTACAGGTTTAAACAGGTATGTGAAAAAATGGTATCAGTGTGTCCATTTTTACCATCATTGTGTTATCAGTGTTCTTCTCGTATGGATAAATATGTTATAAAGTTTCTCCTATGCTTTGTAATGTTAAAGAAGTTGTCCAGTACTTTATATTACTCCCCCCCCAATGTATCCCCCCGGGGCCCCTAAGACTTTGCTGATAATGCCTGTGAGCTTCGCTATCGGTGGCCGCTCACAGGCATCACGTGACCCCACGCTGATGTCACGACAAGTGAGGCGTGACTCAGCGCTGGGGTCCCTACGGTGGCTGCTGGGTTGTGGGCAGGGTTACACCTCCTCCCCACGCGTCACTCCCAGCATCTACCGCGCTTTCCCAATGAATGGGGAGAGGCAGAGCGTGCGGTGGATGCCGGGTGTGATGTGGGGGGGGGTAACCCCGCCCACAGTCTGGCATCCACCTGGAACGTGGAAGACAGAGACCCCCGGCTGCTGCCAGCGACATCGGCGGGGGTCACGTGATGCCTGTGAGCGGCCAGTGATAGCGCCACTCACAGGCATTATCTGCAACGGTAGGTAATTACAAAAATCCTTAGGGGTCTCGGGGAGACACATTGGGGGGGGGGGGTAATATAAAGTACTGGACAACCCCTTTAATCTCGGACAGCACCATGATGCCATCCGTGGGCTGTCTATGTTCTTCATGGACCCATAGACTTGTATAGGTCTTTTTCATCTGTGATATTGGAAGAAAAAACAGACATGTCTCCGTGAGTTTTGCACAGACACATAGTCCATGAAAATCCACAGGCATGTGAATAGCATTAGCATTAACACGTACATGTGGATACGGATGTCTGAATGAGGCCTCAATGAGAGCTTGATATTTTAAGAATATCTCTTTAAAGCCATGATCCTCTAGTTACAAGGATGTATCTCATGTCCTTGGCTACTGACCTGCAGGTTAGGACATTTTGTGACTGGGAAAGAAGATCTACAAGATTTCAACATTACTCAGGACAGAGAATATCTTCAAGAAGTATCTTCTAGTGGACCATTGGTTACATCAGGAACTGTGCAATTCTTAAATCCATGTACCCATCTTATTTTATTATTGGCATTTTGATTTCACCATTCTTATGTTTCTCTGTACAGTGGCACTGCCAGCGATGCCAGCGACCCAGATGGGCAGGAAAAAACTGAAATGGTTTAGGTTCACATACCCATTCAGTCTCCGGATATGTGGGAGTCCCTAAGGTCTGACACCCCCACCAATCCTGAAGTGATGGCATATCTTACCAATATGCCATCACTTTATACATTTTTCTCCTGCACAGTTATTGAAAATTTTTTGCCAAGGTTCAACCTTCACAGTTTATAAGTGATTGCTGTTATCCAGACTGTGGGGCACCGTGTGATCAGATCAGCATCAGGGACACGTCAACCATCCATATTCTATTTCTGTTACAAGCCTATAGTGACCATACACAGAGCACATATTCTCTCACATCAGTTCCTTCCTCTCCTTCTCGCAGTTGCACAGAAAGTTTCCATACTGACAGGAGTATATATGGTGTTGTATGTGGACCAAGAATCTCTCATTAAATTCAAACGCACAGGGAAACTGCTCCATGAGCTGCCAGACACATTCCAGGAACTGGTCTATCACTGGGGACACCTCCTTGGGATCCCCATCTAAATTTCCATACCTAAAAAAAAAAAAAAAAAAAAAATATGCTGAAGCAATGCAATTGGGGTATATGCATGCAACATCTTTTTCAGGTGGACTGCACTCCCAAAACCGCCTGAGACTGGGAATGGCACAGAAAAACTACAGTAAGTATATTATATTAGAATGTATGGTGTTTTTTTTTTGTCTCTTTTGCTGAGAGGAGGAGAGCTGATGGAAGATTTGGAAAGTGACACAGCTAAACTCAGCTGTGCTGACCCTAGCCCCACACTGACTGCTGGGCCCATATCTGAAATGTGTTGATTGATGGGATTTGAATACAGTTGATATTCTAATCATGCAGGAGGTTAGACCAGGAGATCCGGGCTTTCATTATAACCCACACACTGAGAAACCTGCTGTAAGATATGGTGTGGAGGTGTTCTTTTTCTAGCATCTTGCTGCCTGTTTATAATTGGACAACATCGTACAAGGAGAAGTACATGCCCCACAGTGAAAGCTCTCTGATAACACCCACTTGGATGTAACGAAAATTAACTCATTAGGTGACAAATACTTTGATTGTTAATATCCCTGCAACAGAGATGCAAAATTAAAAAAGAACTAACAATTATTTTTTTTTCTGCTCTGAAGCTACAACGTGTTTTCAGTTCAACATGAAAAATTTGGTGAAAGGCCCTCTGTAAATAAGTGACTCTGTTTGACTTTTCCAACATATGTGCAGTGACCAGGGTTACCTGTGATTAAATTTGTGTCCAAATGAAATCCAGTCTTTTTCAATTAACACCTAATAGTAATTGGGAAAAATAAAAGTTACACTATGCAAAAAATATCAACTCCGTAAATCTCCACCAGTACATAGAGTATATGAAATGAAACCTCTTACCATAAATACTCTGATGGTTCGGTAATAGGGGTCAAGTAACAGACTGGATACAGAGCAGACCTGAGCGGTGCGGTCCCATCCATCAGAACAATGAACGAGCACGCTGGCGCCCTCTTCTGACACGGCCTAAATGTGCAAATTAAATGTAAAATATTACACATTTATATAATTACAAATCTCGTTTATTCTCAGCACTAAAAGGATCATTTTTGTACAGTCCGTGCCTAGAATAGTACAAATCAGACAAGCAGCACTAGAATATGAACAGATACAACACATCTTACCTTTACAATGAAGATACCAGCATCTAGGATTGTTTTCACGTGTTTTAACCAGCCAGAGGATTCAAGACCCCAAAGAAATTCACCCATAGAAGGAGATCGGAGCTCACAAACTGCAATCATGAACAGAACAATAAGCTCACTATAGCAACAGATTCTGTATGTGAAGTATTTCTGCTCCAAGACTTGAGATAGAGAATATATATATCTATATATATCTATATATATATATATATATATATATATATATATATACAGTCATGGCCAAAAGTATTGAGAATGACACCAAAATTATATTTTCACATGATCTGCTGGCCTCTGGTTTTTATTAGTGTTTGTCTGATGTTTATATCACATACAGAAATATAATTGCAATCATATTATGAGTACCAATAGGTTATATTGACAGTTAGAATGAGTTAATGCAGCAAGTCAATATTTGCAGTGTTGCCCCTTCTTCTTCAAGACCTCTGTAATTCTCCCTGGCATGCTCTCAATCAACTTTTGGACCAAATCCTGACTGATAGCAGTCCATTCTTGCATAATCAATGCTTGCATTTTGCCAGAATTTGTTGGTTTTTGTTTGTCCACCCGTCTCTTGATGATTGACCACAAGTTCTCAATGGGATTAAGATCTGGGGAGTTTCCAGGCCATGGACCCAAAATCTCTATGTTTTGTTCCATGAGCCATTTAGTTATCACCTTTGCTTTAGGGCAAGGTGCTCCATCATGCTGGAAAAGGCATTGTTGGGCGCCAAACCGCTCTTGGACGGTTGGGAGAAGTTGCTCTTGGAGGACATTCTGGTACCATTCTTTATTCATGGCTGTGTTTTAGGCAAGACTGTGAGTGAGCCGATTCCCTTGGCTGAGAAGCAACCCCACACATGAATGGTTTCAGGATGCTTTACAGTTGGCATGAGACAAGACTGGTGGTAGCGCTCACCTCTTCTCCGAATAAGCTGTTTTCCAGATGTCCCAAACAATCGAAAAAGGGATTCATCAGAGAAAATGATTTTGCCCCAGTCCTCAGCAGTCCACTCCCTGTACCTTTTGCAGAAAATCAGTCGGTCCCTGATGTTTTTTCTGGAGAGAAGTGGCTTCTTTGCTGCCCTCCTTGAATCCAGCCCTTGCTCAAAGAGTCTCCGCCTCACAGTGCGTGCAGAAGCACTCACACCAGCCTGCTGCCATTCCTGAGCAAGCTCGGCACTGCTGGTAGTCCGATCCCACAGCTGAAACAGTTTTAAGATACGGTCCTGGCGCTTGCTGGTCTTTCTTGGGCGCCCTGGAGCCTTTTTGACAACAATGGAAGCTCTCTCCTTGAAGTTCTTGATGATGCGATAGATTGTTGACTGAGGTGCAATTTTTGTAGCTGCGATACTCTTCCCTGTTAGGCCATTTTTGTGCAGTGCAATGATGGCTGCACGTGTTTCTTTAGAGATAACCATGGTTAACTGAAGAGAAACAATGATACCAAGAACCAGCCTCCTTTTAAAGTGTCCAGTGACGTCATTCTTACTTAATCATGACTGATTGATCGCCAGCCCTGTCCTCATCAACACCCACACCTGTGTTAATGGATCAATCACTAAAACGATGTTAGCTGCTCCTTTTAAGGCAGGACTGCAATGATGTTGAAATGTGTTTTGGGGGTTAAAGTTCATTTTCTGGGCAAATATTGACTTTGCAAGTACAGTAATTGCTGTTAAGCTGATCACTCTTTGACATTCAGGAGTATATGCAAATTGCCATTACAAAAAATGAAGCAGTAAACTTTGGAAAAATTACTATTTGTCTCATTCTCAATACTTTTGGCCATGACTGTATATATATATATATATATATATATATATATATATATATATATATATATATATATATATAGGGTTGTGTAGGATACTCCAAGTGCGGATATGACTTAAAAATTGTACAATGAAATTGTAAAATTCTGTATTATTTATTATATTGGGGTTGGTCACTTTATATAAAAAAATTCCAAAAGGGTGATAAAATGTAATGTTTGGCACATACAACTATAGATTACTTCCCCAGAGTTTGCCTTCTTCCTAAGGTGCGCCTGGAGGCCATGTTTCTCCCCAGGTAAGTTATACACCTCTACCCATCTACGTGATGTACAAGAAAACATGATTCATCAGACCAGAACCCTTTCTTCTATTACTCTATGGTTCAGTTCTGATGCCCATATACCCTTGTAGGTGCTTTTGGCTGTAACCGGGTCAGCATGACAATGACCAGTGTGCATCTCCATATGTAATAAGCTGCAATACTTTATCCTGACATCTTTTCTTCATAGCCAAAACTTAATTTTTCAGCAATATGTGCCACAGTATTTCTTCTGCAGCACCAGACCAGCTGGGGCTACTGTACCTTTCGTTCCACACAAGTATCAATGAGCCTTGGGCGCCCATGACTCCGCCACCTGCTCACCGGATGTTCTACCCTGGTAGGCACTAACTATTGTATGCCAGGCACACCCCACAACACCTGCTGTTTTTGAGATCTTCTGACAACCCTCATGGGGGCACCTCTGACAAGGAGAATATTGAGATCTCTAGACATCATGATTTGTCCATTGAAAATGGAGCTGTTTAGGGAATAGAGCGCACAGAACATAGGGAAAAAAAACAGTGGAGGGGGAAAGAAATAATTTGAGGTGCTCACCTGGAGGGATTGTGAGAGTCACAGCTCCTAAACCAGGAGTAATATAACGCTAGCTGCCATCTATAAGAAATATCTTTTATGTATTCTTTTACCCTATGCACAAAATAAACGTTCATGGAAAACTATGAATTGGCAGCAGCGTGTGCAATGTCCTCAAGGGCCAACATACATACGCTGAAAGAAGATTTGCAAATAACATTTTTCGCTGTTGCCCGTTCCTGTGGCACCATTAATGTACTAGGCCTTAATGAGTTTGGTGACATAACGTCTTGTGATCGCTATTTTAACTCTCTAAGAACCAGGGAGTTTTTTATTTAAGCGCTTTTTGTGTTTATGGAGCTGACGTTTTTATTGATACCAATTTGGAGCACATATAACGTTTTGCTAGCTTTGTATTGGATTTTTTTTGTTAAGTGAGGTGACAAAGAACCCACAATTTTGGCATTTTGATTTTTTTTTTCTGCAATGTTTACCGTAAAGGTTAATTACCATAATTCCATACTTTGATACATCTGACTTTTACGGATGTGGCGATACCAAATGTTTTTTTTTCCGTTTCTTTGTTTTTAATAGGGAAAACGTGGGATAGTTAAAAATTATCTATTTTTTATATTTTGACTTTTTATTTTTTTTTCATTTTTTTTGTACCCATTAGTGGACTTAAACATGTGATCCTTGGATTGCTTATATATACTGTAATACCACAGTATTGCGGTATTTACTAGAAATCATGGTTGCCTATGGCACTCAGTCTGCTGTAAAAAGTACTAAGATGGGCCTTAAAGGTAAAGGCATTTTGCCCATAGCGGTAGACCACGTGGCCACTATGGCGCTCATTAGCTGGGAAAGCCTGATGCTACAGGGCTTTCTTCTTCCGCATATCATTCTTTGAAAGATGGCCTTTGTTCCTCATCATTCAGCCTGTACGTCTGTGCTCGAAGTCTCAGCACTGCAGGTGCAATGACGTCACTAGATCGGGCCCTCTGTGCGCAGTTTTTTTTTATTTTGGCAACAAGAAAAGCGTATACTGTGGGATCCATCATACATGATGTGGGGCGGCCATCATACTGTGTGAGCGAACTGTTGGGGGCCATCATACTGTGTGAGCGAACTGTGGAAGACATCATACTGTGTGTGTATATGTGTGGGGGGCTGTAAGAGCATCATACTGTGTGTGTGTGTGGGGGGGGGAGTAGTGTAGGTGCATTATACTGGTGGGGTTTGCCATGGGGTCATCATGTTGTCCATGTAAGGACTACTGTGGGAGAAAATTATGACAGGAGATTCACTCCGAGGTATCGCACCGTGTGTGGAGGGCAGCATACTCTATGGGGTTTATTAAAATGGTATCAGTGTGTGCAAACAAGAGGAATCAGTAGCAGGGGCATTATTTCTGTGTCCAAGCCACAAAACATGTCCTCTCCCTGTATTTAAAAGTTGGAAAGTAGGCCCTTGTGTGACTGCATCAATATGTTATAACTCTGCCTAGTCCATCAATATAGACTCTTGGTATGGGGCCCCATGATTTCTATGAACGCCTCTGCTTAAGCTGGCCCCCGGCTGCTGTGGTAACCCATCGATTAACAGCGCACATTCAAAATAGTTAACAGACACCATCAGCTTCTTGTGGAGTTCCTGAGCCACCTCCACACACGCAGGCTCCTTCTCAGGATGTTCATTCACATCCTAATGCGGTGAGAGGTTACATATAAAAATAAAATCCTAAAATCTTGGAATTTTTGCTTTGCCCACTAATACTCCATTTACACAGACAGATTAGTGGCAGTAAACCACCACTAACTGGTAAATATTTACTGATTGTCGGAGGTTTAGAAGCCTGTTTACACAGGAAAACCATGCTAAATGATGTGCGTTGAACGTTCAGAAGGCGTAAGCTTTGCAGCTCCTCAGAAGAATTTTTTATTTTTACCAGGAGACCTGGACCCCCCGTGGTCTAGAGGTCTCAGCGCTGCTGGGACCCCTGGCCCTCCCCTGGCGGATCTGCGTACCCCCTAAGGAGGTCCCCGCATAAGCCTGCCGGCCCCGGGGGATACAGGGTGCTCCCTGGCGGAGACGCACACTGCATCTAGGGGTCCCTGCGAGCTCCGCCGTGGGGGGGAGCGAAGGGCCATGGCGTCACACATCCCTGGGGGTCCCTGTGGCGCTCAGCTGGGTAAGTGCCCTGTGTGTGTGTGTTACTGTCTTATGGTGACTGCACCTTTTGTCTTTTCAGGCAGAGGTGTAATACTGGAGAATGCACATCACCGCTGCTGTTAGCAGGGGAGCGGGTCAGAGGAGCGCGGGCTCCATTAGTGTAACGGGGGGCGTGGCTTATGTTCTTGGCTGCCTGCCATCGTCTGTGCAGACAGGAAGCACCTGGAAAGCGCGCGCTGGGCAGTCCCCGCCCCCCTCCTGCCTTCCTTCTCTTCGGCTCTGCAAACGGCCATTGCCTCACGGAGCTCAGCGCTGTCCTCTCCCTCCCCCCTGCTCTCCGCTCTCACACACAGGCTCCAGGAAGCTGGTGAGTCATCTGTTTGTCTCATCTCTACAGCACAGAACGCTGCTGTCTTCTCTGCTGCATGCACACCTTAGTCCTTTTAAGGCAAGGTGCATTGCGTGTTCAGCAGCATTAACCCCTTCTGGCCATCATCAGAAAACCTTTTTTCTGCAATGCTGGGGTAGCTTTTCTCCCTCTAAGGAGAATCTTTAACCCTTCAGTGCTTGGTAAATTGTTTTGTGGGAACAGGCTGTGATAGCAGGATCTCACTTCCCCGGTTACTGTGCTCTTGTAAGGGGTTATTACTGCTCTTTCCGCGACGCTCGCTACTGAGTAGGGGGCATGTCGGATCAGGGTCCAGGCGGCGCGGACCTCTCTCCCGGCCCGCTTCAGGATCGGTCACGCGTATCTGATATGCCGGGGTTGACGGCGTCAGGTTCGTCTCTGGTCAGGGGCCTCAGTGATGTTAAAGCGCTCACTCGCTCCATTGACAGTCTGTCTGACCTCCTGGGTCACTGGGTATCAGCTAAGTCCCTACCGGCGCGGGGCAAGAAGCGCCACAGGCCTGTGGTGGCGCTGTCTCCTCCGCGCAGCGCATCAAAGGCTTCGGATTCACCGACAAGCTCTGCTGGTGAGATCTCCGATTCTGATGAAGAGGATCGGCAGGGTCGCTCGGCTTCGCTTTCAGGCCACGTGGATGCTCTTATTGGAGCCATGCGGGAAGTGTTATAGCTGTCTGAAGAGGTGACGAGGCCGGGCAAGTCGGCCCGGCTGTATCAGGAGTCGCGTCGGGCTCGTTCGACACTGCCAGCGCACGATGAACTTAACGAGGCGGTGGAGAGAGAATGCCTGTGTCCGGATAAGCGCTTCCAAGGGATGCGGTTTTTTGATGCCCTGTATCCCTGCTCCACAGAGACGATCGCTAATTGGGTCCCCTCTCCTGAAGTGGACGTGCCATTGTCTCAGCTGAGCAAATCTTCTTTGCTTCCGGTTAAAGGGAAGGCGAGTCTACAGGATCCGCTGGACAGAAGGACGGAGTTAGCGGCGAAGTCCATCTACGAGGCCGTGGGTCATGGATTCCGAGCGGCCTTGGGGGCCATGTGGGGACAGCCTGTACATCTAGTGCACTAGATAGGCGTTGGGCCAGATGGTGATGCTGAGCAGTGTCTGCCCTGGCTGGACCAGAATGGGAGACCACAGAATCCACAGATGATTCTGACCCAATTTCATGCCCAGCACATGCCTGACACCTAACATTATACTGGTGAGGCTTCCCTGAGATGGTTGGATCAGCTGCAGTCAGCATGGCAAGATGGGACTCCGCTGTCTGACGTGGAAAGGCTCTTCCAGCTGTTGGAAGAGGTGGCCCGATATAGCAGAGACGCAGTGCTGGATACTACTTTGTTTCTGTCCAGGGCTCAAGCCTCGGCCGTCACAGTCAGTAGAGCACTGTGGCTCAAACAGTGGACTGGAGACGCAGTATCCAAACAAGGTTTGCTTACTCTGGCGTACAAGGGCGGTCTGCTTTTTGGTTCGGACCTCACGGAGCTGATTGCTAAGGCCAAGGATGTGGCTTTGCCACAGCGGAAAGCAGCGGCCTCTACGTCTGACAGGTCAAGTGCCGGTAGTGGTCGTCGGTCCTTTCGACCCAGGGGACGATTCGATCAGCCCTCTTGGAGATTGGGTCGTCCCTCGTCTTCCGGTAAGAAGTCCACCCAGAAATCCCGTACTCCCTGGAAACAGCATTTCCGTCGGGACAAAAGGGAGGCTGACAAAAAGCCCGCTAAGGCGGACTGACGCCAGGATCCCTCTCGAGGACTCTCGGGTGGGAGGTCGGCTGCTACAATTCGGGTCGGTTTGGGCGTCCCACGAATCGGACGCCTGGGTGACACGGGTTGTGTCAGCGGGCTATTTCATAGAGTTTCACTCTCTACCCCCGGACAGGTTTCGTCAGTCTCGCATCCCGTCCGTGCCCAAGCTGGCTGCTGCTCTGCTGCGGGAGGTCAACTCTCTTCTGCAGCAGGGTGTAGTGGTTCCGTTTCCGCCGGAGGACCGGGGAAGGGGGTTTTTACTCTAACCTTTTTGTGGTCCCCAAAAAGGAGGACAAGTTTCATCCCATTCTGGACCTCAAGGATTTGAATCTTCATGTCCGAATCCGGAAATTCCGTATGGAGTCTCTTCGCTCCGTCGTGGCGGCCTTGTCGCAGTACGATTTTTTGGTGTCGATCGACATCCGCGACGCCTATTTGCATGTCCCTGTTGGCAGGGCTCACCAGTGCTTCCTGCGTTTCGCCGTAGGCCAGGCCCATTACCAATTTGTGGCCCTACCTTTCGGGTTGGTCTCGGCGCCCAGGGTTTTTACAAAGGTTCTGGCGCCGCTCATGGCGCTCCTTCGAAAGCAAGGAGTTCCGATTCTCCCCTACCTGGACGACCTGTTAATTGTGGCGCCCACAGCGGAGGAGGCAGTGACAGCTCGCGATCTCTCCCTTCAGCACCTGGAAGACTTCGGGTGGCTGGTCAATTGGAAGAAGTCGTCATTGGAGCCGTCGCAGTCAATCCTGTTCTTGGGGATGCATTTCGACACCGTACGGGCAGTGGTGTCCCGCCCTCCGGACAAACAAGCGAACCTTCGTCACCACGTCCAGGCTATGAGGTCGGTGAGGGCGATGTCCCTTCGGAAGTGCATGCGCCTTCTGGGTCTGATGGTGGCAGCAATGGAAGCGGTGCCGTTTGCACAATTTCATTCCCGGGATCTCCAAGATCTTATTCTGACCCGTTGGGACCAATCGCCGACTTCGCTGGATCGCTGTGTCGTCATCTCCCGCAGGGTGCGAGAGTCTCTTGGATGGTGGTTACGTCTGGAGGCTCTATCCCTGGGGAAATCCCTTCTTCTCCCACGGTGGTCGGTGATTACCACCGATGCCAGCCTGACTGGCTGGGGGGGGGGTTTGGAACGACCTCTGGGTTCAGGGGGTCTGGTCGTCAGAGGAGTCGTCTCTGCCAATCAACATTCTGGAGTTGAGAGCAATATTTCTCTGCCTCCGACATTGGACGGTCCCTTTGAGCGGTCTGCCGGTCCGGATTCAGACGGACAATGCGACAGCTGTCGCGTATATCAACCATCAGGGCGGGACGAGGAGTTCCAGACTCATGATGGAGGTCTCTCGGATCCTGCTTTGGGCCGAGTTCAGGGTTCCAGTCATCTCCGCGTTTCACATCCCGGGTGTGCTGAATATCTCGGCAGACTTCCTCAGTCGCGAGCGGGTAGATCCCGGAGAATAGAGTCTTCATCCGGAGGTTTTTACTCTGCTGTGCTCCCGTTGGGGGACTCCCCAAGTGGACTTGATGGCATCCAGGCTGAACGCCAAGATTCCGACAATCATGTCCAGGTACAGGGACCCGGAGGCTGTGGCGGTAGATGCTCTAGTGGCCCCGTGGGACCAGTTCGAGCTGATCTATGTGTTTCCGCCGGTATCCTTACTTCCTCTGGTGATCAGGCGGATCAATCTCGAACGAGTATCGGCGATTTTGGTGGCGCCGGATTGGCCGCGGAGGGTGTGGTATTCAACGCTGGTGTCTCTTCTGGCAGCGCCTCCGTTTCCACTGCCTCTTCGCCCGGACCTGTTAACTCAAGGGCCCATTCGTCATCCGGACCTGAAGTCACTTCGTTTGACGGTGTGGCTCTTGAGACCGAAATCTTGACCCGTCGTGGGTTTTCGTCCGAGGTCATTGCCACCTTGCGGGCGGCCAGAGGTCCAGCTACGACTAGTATTTATCACAGAACTTGGGAGGCCTTCTATTCATGGTGTTCTGGATCGTCAAGGAACCCGAGGGTTTTTTCCATTCCCAACTTCTTGGCCTTTCTGCAATGTGGTCTGGTCAAGGGTCTAGCAGTTAGTACCTTGCGGGGTCAGGTCTCTGCACTATCCGGGCTTTTTCGGAAGGCTATTGCCTCACGCAGGGATGTGCGTTCATTTTTTCGCGGGGTTGCACATAAGTTTCCGCCTCGGAGGGCGGTTGTGGCTCCTTGGCGGCTCAATTTAGTTTTGGAGGCTCTTCAGCATGGGCCGTTTGAGCCTATGGATTCAGCTACGCTTTACTTGCTTTCTTGGAAGGTGGCCTTCCTGGTGGCGGTCACCTCTTTAAGAAGGGTTTCGGAGTTGGCGGCACTGTCTTGCTCGCCCCCTTTTTTGGAATTCCACCCGGATCGTGTGGCGCTTCGTACCCGTGGAGATTTTTTACCTAAAGTGGTGTCGCGTTTTCCACCTCAATCAGGACATCCTGTTGCCTTCCCTCTGTCCGAAACCAAAGAGTCTGAAGGAGCGGGACTTGCACTCGTTTGATTTGGTGCGGGCATTGAAGTTCTATCTTTCAATCACGCAAGGGTTTCGAAAATCGGATTCTCTGTTTGTGATTCCTGCTGGTCGTCGCCGTGGTCAGCGGGCTTCCAAGGACACTATAGCTCGGTGGATATGTTCGGCTATCCTGGAGGCGTACCGGCTCAAGGGCGAGCCTTGTCCGGTTAAGGTTCAAGCTCATTCCACGAGAGCTGTTGGTTCGTCGTGGGCTTTTCGTCAGGGGGCTTCGGCAGCGCAGCTCTGCCGGGCGGCTACCTGGTGCTCCGTTCACACTTTTACTAAATTTTATAAAGTGAACGTGAGTGCTTCCGCCAATGCGGCCTTGGGACGCAGGGTCCTGCAGGCGGCAGTGGTTTAGGTTATCTCTTTATTTTTTGTTCGGCGCTTGTTGCGCACTTGCCTAAGTTGTTGGGGTGTTGGCGATCCTGCCACTGTTTCCCACCCTTGAGTTTTGGACTGCTTTGGGACTTCCCACTAGTAATGGATCTGTGTCTCCCTTCCTTCCCTTCTGCTGCTGAAAGACGGATTTTGGTAAGACCTTACCTGTAAAATCCTTTTCAGCGAAGGAAGGAAGGGAGACACAGCACCCTCCCATGGCAGAAGTGTATTATGGTTTTTCTAGATGCGGCGCGACTCCCTCCTGATGGCGGTCATCTGGTCTGGGGTTGGCGCACTAGGGCTCTGTTCCAGCATTGCCAGCTCATCGCAGTTGTCAGGTCCAGTAAGTAGTGCCTGGGACTGTGTGTTTTCATGCTGTTATATACATAACCTGTTCTCTCACATTTATGAATTTTCAGAAGGGGTTGTGTTGTTCCCCTGGTGTTGTCTGCTCTTCCTTAGCTTGTGTACGGACTGGAGAACATGGGAGTAGGAGGAGCCTAAGCTGGAGGGGCCGGTTGTCACTTTTTCTAAATCTGAGGTGAACTATCCTGTGGGGCTCCGCCTACCCCCACTAGTAATGGATCTGTGTCTCCCTTCCTTCCTTCGCTGAAAAGGATTTTACAGGTAAGGTCTTACCAAAATCCGTCTTTTTCTCGTTTTACCCTATAGCCTATTTACACTCCACTTCTCAGCAGCTCTCGTTTATAATCTTTCAGTGTAAATGCATATTAAGTCTCAGCATTGGCTTACCCTGCCTGTTCTGTAGAGATTCTCAGCAGCCATCTTATTATCATCACAGACAGGATTAAAATAAAAGGTAACATCTTGTCATATAGATAATACAGGATCCACCATTCACAAAAGGCGATGGTCTCAGCTGACCTTCTCCCCCCTCTCTGCACAATGACCTCTGCACAGGTCAGAGAGCATGCCTATAACCCAGTGAACATCCACAGTCTAAAGTGGTCCATATATCCACTGTAAGGCTTATCAGCTCAGGTAATATTGCCGCCTGATCATTTAGAGAGAATACAATTAGAAAAATCTTGACAATCAGAAATTAAAAACCTATTGATAAAAAAGAATATAAATGTCTGGTTTTAATAATTACAGAAATTTCTAGCTGATATATTCCTTAACATGATCAACACTCGTATAAGATGTAGATAGTACTCGGACCTCACAAGTGACCGTGGTCAGATAGTATTTAATCTAAATCACAATTAGTCAGGAAGCAGGAAACCACTAGAATAAAATTCCGCAAGTACAACAAACGTGATTGTATATTATCATGTCGTCACTGAATTTTGGGTCTTCTATCCTTTGGATTACGAGCTCGGAGAGAATGAAGACACAGGACAGGATGTTTGTGTCTAAACATACTCTAAAAACTTTATTACAAAACACAGGGCTAATATACACCCTAAAGGCAGGAAACGGATTTGCCATATATGGTTCGATTATACAGTTTAGCTGAACAAGCGAAAAAAACTAGTTTCTGTATGCTTTAAAATATTTAATTAGACTTATCTAGTTAGCAAGGTCATTTCATCTTTCTGCAAGAACACATTATTGCTACAAGAAGAAACATCTGGCCAGGGAGAATCACGTTATCTTTTTAGCAAGGACACGCTATTGATACAAGAAGGAACATTTCAGCTTGCTGTTTTTTTACCTAAAATAACTGTCAGACTTATATAGCATAGATGGGGCCTTTAAACTTGAGGGACTCCATCTTCTGCTATAACATTCCATCCTTTTGTTCCTTCATTTATCAATACGAATTTCTATGTTTTCTTTTAGTACAACGCTGAATACACATTAAAAAAAGCTTAAAAACCAAATAAACCGCAAGACACATTAGCAAAACCTGTAAAATAGCTTGTACTATACCAGCCAACCACCCACCAATACCTTTAAACCAATTTGCGGGATTTAGAAAGGAAAATCTCTGTGTGGAATTATTGGCCAAAGTATCTGAACAGTTCACTCAAAAGTTTATCTCTTCCCATGAGACTGGGACAGCGAGAAAGGGTATGCTAGTGGACGTCACAGGGGCATGTGTACATATCCAACAATTAGCAATGGTCTGGTTTTGCTCCTTTAGTCCATCGATTAGAGCAAGATGGTGTCTAATGAATCTATTGTCGTCTCCATCCATGGTGCCTAACCTAGTCCATGCACCTGTGGTCGCAAGGATGCAGGTAAGTATAAACAATGTCATCAGTCTTTGTCCGCTGGTTCTCCTAGTATCTTTTTGCAATGGGACGCGTGGATCCAGGTCTCTTTTCCCTCTAACTTAACGGCTGTGCTTGTGGTCAGCAGAACTTGAAAGGGTCCATCAAACCGTGGATCTAGGCTTTTCCTCACGTGTCTTTTTATAACCACCCAGTCTCCAGGTTGCAGCGTATGGCTGCTAGAGTCTTGATCTGGATCTGGAAGAGAACTGAAGACATTATCATGTACTTGCTTAATCTTTTTGTGTAAAGTCCTCACATAGGAACTTAGCACATGGTTGTTCATTTCTAATGCTTGCGGATAGAAACACCCTAGGCTGGGTACGTTGCCAAACAATATCTCATATGGAGAGAGTCCAGTCTTTCTATTAGGCGTGTATCTTACTGAAAACAGAGCAAGTGGTAAACAGTCCGGCCATGGTTTTCCTGTCTCAGCCATGGCTTTCTGAATTTTTAATTTCAATGTCCCATTCAGTCTTTCCACTTTACCACTACTTTGTGGGTGATATGGGGTATGGAATGCTTGTTGAATTCCTAGAGCTGACATGACTTCATTCATTATTTCACCTGTGAAGTGTGTACCTCTGTCACTCTCAATTACCTCTGGTACCCCATACCTGCAGACCACCTCCGCAAGCAGTTTCTTTGCGGTTGCCGCAGCCGTGGCTTTGGCAATCGGGAAAGCCTCTGGCCATCCTGAGAACAAATCAATACAAACCAACACATATTCCCATGATCCTGACTTTGGCAGCTGAATATAATCAATTTGCAGTCTCTCGAATGGATAGAGGGGCCGGGGGGTGTGTTTGGGTGGTGTTTTAACTACTCTACCCTGATTATGTGTAGCACATATCATGCACCCTTGTACCAGGTTTTCAATACAGGTGGAGAATCCTGGTGCCACCCAATGTTTCTGCATCACACTCATCACACCCGTTTTAGATTGGTGTGTCGGCCCATGTAGTATCTGGGCAGCTGCTGGGTACAGTGCCCTTGGAAGTCATCGTCGTGTCCCTTTCCCCCATACCCCATTTGCTTCATTCAGGCATGCACCTTCCTTTAACCACTTATCAACCTCCTCCTTTTGAGCCTGAGCCTGCATTTGGGATAAGATGTCCTCCGACACAAAGGGGTTTTTAGGGGCACTTAACTGACGTACTGTTGACCCTTGTTGCGGCTTACAGGCTGCTGTTTTTGCCGCTGCATCTGCCATCGCATTTCCTCTGCTTACCTGGTCGGTGCGTCTGGTATGTGCTCTTACCTTTATGACAGCTACTTGTTTAGGTAGTTGTAGCGCATCAATTAACTGCTGGACCGCATCAGCATTCTTAATGGGGTGTCCTGCTGCCGTCAGGAAACCTCTTGACTTCCATATTGGACCAAAATCATGCGATATACCGAATGCGTACCTAGAATCTGTGTAAATGTTAACAATACTACCTTCCGCTAGTTTACAGGCCTCGGTTAGGGCCCTAAGTTCAGCTTCTTGAGCCGACTGGTGTGGGAGCATTGGTTCTGCCTTGATTACTGCATTGAGGGAGACAACTGCATATCCAGTATGGAAGGTACCTGAATCGTCCTGATGACGGGATCCATCTACAAAAAATTCAAAATCTGCATTTTGTAATTCATGTTCAAATCCAGTAGGTAAACCTGCCGTTTCTTGTGCCATCATTTGTACACAGTCATGAGGAACTTCCTCTCTTGGATCTTCCTTAAAAAGCACAGTACCTGACTCCTCCTTTAGATCCGAGAGAGGTAACAAAGTTGCTGGATTCAGGGTAGTACACCTCTGTAAAGAAACATTGGGAGGCATTAACAGTGCACATTGTAACCTGAGATGACGTGCTGCTGAGAGGTGAGCGGGTTGCACTTGATTCAATATAGTGTAGACATCATGAGGTGTTAGAACGGTGAGTGGGTGGTCAAGAACAATGTCTGCGGATTTATGGAGTAATAGTCCAACAGCATGCAGAGCACGTACACAGGATGGTGCACCTCTGGCTACCGCATCCAATCTGCCACGAAAGTAGGCAACAGGTCTCTGATTATCACCGTGTGTTTGAGTTAAAACTCCTGCTGCATGTCCAGCTTGTTCATGAAGGTACAGAGTAAATGGGAGCTCATAATTAGGGGTACCCAAAGCTGGAGCGGCCAAAATACGGTTCTTGAGAGAATAAAAACAGTCTATTGCCTCTGATGTTAGTACAAAAGGTGTTGGGGTAAGACAGTCATAGAGGGGCTGCATTAAAACAGAGATGGCATGAATCCACTGTCTGCAATAGGAAACAAGTCCAAGAAAAGTTCTGAGGGCTGCAACATTAATGGGGACGGTGAATGCCTGTACTGCTTGTTTGCGTGCATTTCTTAAATGACGAGCTCCTGGTGTAATGCAATGTCCCAAAAAGGTGACTGAAGATTTACAAAACTGAAGCTTATCTTTCGATGCCTTGCAGCCAGCGTGATAGAGAAACAACATAAGCGATATAGTTGCACTATGACATTGTTTCCTGGAGGGGGCACAAATGAGCAGGTCATCGACATATTGCAGAACAACGATATGTGGTTCAGACCATCCCTCCAGTATTTCCTGCAGGCTTGCAGTGTACATTGTGGGTGAATTCTGGGCACCCTGTGGCAACACTGTCCATGTATATTGACTACCCTGGAATGTGAAAGCAAACAGGTACTGGCAGTCAGGATGTAATGGTACACTGAAAAATGCATTTGCCAAATAAACCACTGAAAAGCAAAGAGAATTAGAAGGTATCTGTGACAGAAGAGTATGCGGGTTGGGCACAACTGGTGTTAGAAGTTCTGTGGCTTTGTTAACCAACCGGAGGTCATGGACCATTCTATATGCGGCTGGTTGTCCTGGCACGCTCTTTTTCTTTACTGGGAACAGGGGAGTGTTGCAAGGGGACTGGGTTTTGACTAGGACTCCTCTCTGTAGTAATTTTTGGACCTGCTGGGCTATGGCATTCTCCTGAGCCGAGCTAAGGGGATACTGCTTCTGTTGAGGCAAGATGGCTCCTGGTTTTAATTTCACCATTACTGGTTGAACTCTTAACCTACCAACATCTGTTTTGCCTGAGGCCCAAAAATCATGTGGTACAGCCTGCTCCAATATCGGGGGAAACTCATTTGTCTCTTCTATGCTGGCAATATCTAGTGACATAATTTTGCAAAGGGTACTTGGTTTTAAACCTGGGGTCATGGTGACAGTGCCATCGGGATGATACTCAATATGTGCTTGTAATTGGGACAACACATCATTTCCCAAAAGGTTACATTGGCCTCGGGGCGATACCATGAGCTGGCTATGTACAGTAGCTCCTTGAATTTGCAGGGGAATTCTTTTAGTGACAGGAAGCAGGACAGACAGGGAATTGAAGGGGGTGGCAATGACATGATGTGAAAAATCAGTGTCAGTATATGGCCAATCACCTTGCGTAATTACTGAATTGTCGGCCCCCGTATCTACTTGGAAATCGATTTCATGTCCCCCTGGTAGGTTCACCTGCACTATACAACTGGGAGTTGGGGGTAAGGAGATGAGGGGGTTCATGTGCAAGCTTCCCTCATCCTATGGGGGCGTTGTTTGGTCGGCTGGAGGACCCGTACTCTGAGCATTTGGATACGAGTTGGTCCTACAGTTCTTTCTAAAATGTCCTGGCTTTTTACATCCGTAACATAGTCTCTGTCCTTCTCCTTCAGTCTGTCCTCTGCCTCTGTTGTTTCTGGGGGTCGTCTCTACTATATGTATTCTGGCAGCTCTTTTTGCCTGCGCTATGTCATGCTGTGCCCCCTGAGCTATTCTAGCTAAATCTTCTGCCTTCACTGATCTCCAGTCCGGTCTACTTGCTTTTACCTTCTCTGCAATCTCTTTCTTTAGTCCATTCATGAAAGCACTTGCTAATACCCTCTCACTAGTCTTATTCCCGGGGTTGAACCCCATTTCTGACCAGGTTTTCTTTAGTGCATAGAAATAATCCTTAGGATCTTCCTCCTTTCCCTGCACTCTATCTTCTAGTGTAACTTGCTTTTCTGCTTGCCTGTCTTGACATGCTTTTACCAACGCTGCTGCGAATAGGACTCCAGCTGCTGCATCATTAGATTCTGCATCTACGGGTCCGGTCCTATTGGCATACTGTTTTTTTGTCTCATCTATCAACCTATTATAGCGGGCTTCATCTGCCAATTTTCCCTTAATTACCCCCTGCAGATCTATTCTAGTGGCATGATACGTATCCTGTATGGTGGTGATCATTCTAGCAAAACCCATAGGGGACTGGGACGGATCTGGCAGCTGGGAGATCAGTGCCAACTGCTCTGAAGGACTCCATGGTCTATACATTAACATTGTACGAGCTTCCTGACCTGGAACCACTGCATCCCCCCCTGCTGCTGCTGCTGCTGGTGCTCCTGGCACAACTACCGTCCTCATTGGGAATAGACTAGCTGGGTGGGGTCTCGGTCCTCCACATGCCACACAGATGTCTACTGTCAAGGGGTTCTGTTGTCCACATCTGGGGCAAACCCAACATTTAGGTTCCTGGGAATTCTGGTACTGGGGTGGGGGTGACGTCGGGAGCGGACAGGGAGGAAAATCTGTCATTCCAGTTTTTGTCAGTCTGTAACGTCCGTCTCCTAATTCTTCAATCTTTCCTTCAAAATAAGCGCATGCATTCATCCATACATCTACTGTCTTCAACAGACCCTTATCTTTCAACCATCCATGATAGGAGTTAAAGAAGGATTTCCATTTCTCTCCATTCATCTCTCCATTCTCATTCATTCCCGCTTTACACAATATTTTGTCAATTCCAATCAGTGCCTGTTTCCCTTCTCTGCGTACCACTAAGTCTTTGGCTATAATGCCTTCCTTGGCATTTTGGTTCCCTTTTTTTTTCGGTTCTCCTCACCTAGAAGAGACTCCTCAGTCACTTAGACAATGGGCCACAAAGGTTTCTGAACCATTCCACTACTAGCCTCTCTAGGACTTATACGCCAACCAGAAAAACAGACCAAAAACATCAATCCCGGGACACATCCACAACACAATCATCGGATCCATACTTTCATTAAATTCTCCAAAGGATAGAAGGCAGGACTGTCAATTTATCTGAGGGATTCTACTGGTTCAAAGGGACCTGAGCCAGACAACAATCTGTTGAATTACCTGGGGAGCCGACCGCTCGGGGGTGAGGGAGTCTCTTCTATGCAGTGA
Organism: Phyllobates terribilis; assembly: GCF_046119375.1. NCBI lineage: Eukaryota > Metazoa > Chordata > Amphibia > Anura > Dendrobatidae > Phyllobates > Phyllobates terribilis. Next base: position 4,380,142 of record NW_027362895.1, read on the forward strand.
TATAATTAGGTAGAATATAACAGTTATTCTTACCTCAGCACTGTATATATCACCAACAGAGAGCTTCACTCGTCCCACGTCTCGGACCGGTCGAGCACCCTTGGGTAGATTAACTCAAGGTCCCTGTTCGAGGCGCCAGCTGTCGTCACTGAATTTTGGGTCTTCTATCCTTTGGATTACGAGCTCGGAGAGAATGAAGACACAGGACAGGATGTTTGTGTCTAAACATACTCTAAAAACTTTATTACAAAACACAGGGCTAATATACACCCTAAAGGCAGGAAACGGATTTGCCATATATGGTTCGATTATACAGTTTAGCTGAACAAGTGAAAAAAACTAGTTTCTGTATGCTTTAAAATATTTAATTAGACTTATCTAGTTAGCAAGGTCATTTCATCTTTCTGCAAGAACACATTATTACTACAAGAAGAAACATCTGGCCAGGGAGAATCACGTTATCTTTTTAGCAAGGACACGCTATTGATACAAGAAGGAACATTTCAGCTTGCTGTTTTTTTACCTAAAATAACTGTCAGACTTATATAGCATAGATGGGGCCTTTAAACTTGAGGGACTCCATCTTCTGCTATAACAATCATTAGGCTATATTTAGTAGCTTTACCGAGAATTCTATAATAAAGGCTCAGTGGTCAATGTTCTCGTGTATAAAACATTCACATAACATAAAAATAAGTAACAATGCATAACACTGACGTGGTAAATATAAAGCTTCCTCCTAAAAGGAAAACCCCACGCGGGGAGAGGACCACATCTGAAGACTCGACAATGACACATTATGATGGAATGATCATCTCGGAGCTTCTCCTGCTGAGCCTTCACCTCTTTCCAGGACATCGAGGAAAAAAAGAAAATACCTGACTATTCAAGGAACCATTCCTAAATAATTCTTAGTATTCTGGGATATTTGGCTGCATCCATTCTTTATGGAAATAAGGATCTACAAAAGCCAAACTGTTGTAAAATGCAGCAAATGTTCTATTGTGTGGTATACTGGGATCTATGGGGGCTTCAAACTCTGGGGTGACCATTATAAAGCAGCACAGAGCCCATTGTATAAACTCTACTGGTATATTTAGCTGTATTAGAACCAAAATATCTAACTGAAGGCCCACCATACATATTAGACTAATGTTGACCTATCCCACCGATATTGACAGATTCAGCTGAAACTCAAATGTGTATGGGGGCCCAGACAACTGATTGTTGGGGAAGTTAAAGGGGTATTCCTATCTCCAAGATCCTATCCCAATATGTAGTAGGTGTAATAATAATATTAGCAAATACCTCCAATTAGAAATGTAGTATAGTCCTTCTGATTAGCAATGTTGCTTACCCCATGTGCAAGGCATTGCAGTAGCTTAGGCATCCATGGTTACGACCACACATAGTTACGCTTAGTGGTCGTAACAATGAATACCTAAGCTACTGCAATGCCCTGCACATGGGGTAAGTGACATAGCTAGTCAGAAGAACTATCCTACATTTATAATTGTAGGTATTTGCTAATATTATTATACCTACTACATATTGGGATAGGATTTTGGAGATGAGAATACCTCTAAAGTGTCCGACATGTCCGATTTTGAACTATTGATCCTTCTGTTTCCCTGGAGATAGCTTATCACCAAAGATGTAGGACTGCGGTTCTCTTATAGAGAACACAGAGACACTCGGCTGAAGTACTCTTGTGTATGGGACAACGCTTTACTGTTGGAATTGCTGTGGCATATGAGAGGAGACTGACTATGAGCATCACTATCACGGTGAAAATATTTAGGATTTTTAAAGTCCTAATTTTAGGAGGTCCAAGTCCTAAAAAAATATTATTAACCAGGAACAATGTATTATTTAGAAAAAGACTCATCCATCGCCTGATTGGATTGTTTATAGTCATCTCATCTGCCCATGTAAACAGGACGTGCTGCCGACAATAAGCAACCATCTTGGTACACTTTGTATCGGCCCTTTTGAAAAGGCTTTATATGAGCACCGGTGGACTTGTTAGTGGGGCTGTGGCCTGACGCTGATGATTGGCCACACTATCTATCAGTATTCGGTCAGTATTTTTTCTCAGGAGTGGGAGCCAAAACCAGGTGAGGAACAATCAGAGAAACGGTCTAATAGAAACAAGTCACCAATTCTGCATTTATCACCCACTCCTGGTTTTGGCTCCCACTCCTGAGAAAAAATACTGACTGATTACTGATAGTGGGGCCGTGGCCTCAGGCCACAAGTCCACAGTGCATGACCGTGCTCATTCATGTGTATTTGTACATGTGAGATCTGAAATGAACGTGAACGACTGTGACCTGTTTGGTGAGATAAAGGTTACTGACGCACTTGATCTAAACTTAGTCCCGCAGTCCGGCTTCACCCATTTTTTTCCTACAGATCATATTACCTGAACTTATCATGTGTCTTCCCAGGCTGTAAACAGAGAGGAGGCAGTACATTGTAAAGACGAGGCCTACAGCGTCCAAAGCCCAAACCCGAGAAGCCAACAACTAATCTGTCATGTGTACAAATACATTCCACCCCTCTGTTATCCTGATCAGACAAGGAGCTCACATGGCTCATTACAGGACGGGACGGAAATTCTCTTAAAGTGATCTACACCTCCGACATTAAATGTGACGATACGTTTCTAATGTCTAGACGGAGTGAGCCGTCTTTCTTTTTGACGAAGAAGAAGCCTGCTCCCGCCGGGGAGGTAGATTTCCGGATAAATCCCCGGGCCAGATTCTCCTCAATATATTCAGACATGGACCGGGTCTCAGCAGCGGACAAAGGGTAAAAACGCCCACGGGGAGGAGTAGCGCCAGGTATCAGGTCGATTGGGCAATCGTATGGTCTATGAGGGGGTAATGTCTCTGCTTCTCTTTTATTAAAGACATCCGCATAAGACCAATAGGGAACCTGTAGGCCGGGTAGATTGGCTGGGGTAGGAGAAGGACAGGCAGGAAGAACGGGAACTAAACAAGTCTTATGGCAGTCCTCTCCCCAGCGAAGGACTTCTCCGGTCTGCCAATCAAGCACGGGTGCATGTTTCTGGAGCCAAGGTAGGCCTAGCAAGAGGGCGTGAGAGAGTCCAGGCAGAACATGGAAGAAGATGCTCTCAGAGTGCAGCATTCCCACCTGCAGAGTTATGGATTCGGTGATGAGTTGAATGGGATGCGGTAAGAGACCCCCATCCATGGAGGCGACAGATAAGGGTACAGCCAGGGGTTTGGTGGGAATGTGGTATTTCTCTACCAGGGATAGAGAAATGAGATTTCCGGCAGCTCCAGAGTCAAGTTGAGCTAGTACACAGAAACTGTTCTCCCCGCAGATGATAGAGACCGACAGCATCAGAGATGGAGAGGGTTTACTCTTGTCTAGGACGACCTCTCTGAGCGATCCTAGACACAGGTGTTTCCCGACCTCTCCGGGCAGGAACGGATCCGGTGCTCCTTACTGCCACAGTAGAAGCAGCTCCCCTCGGCACGGCGTAATTCTTGACGGGTTTTGACCATCTTGGTCTGGTCGACCTGCATAGGCTCGGGTGAGTGCGCCTGAGGAGGAAAGGAGGAAGTGACGGGTTTCTGAAAGGTAGGGGCAAGGCGTGGAAACCTCCTCTCACGGGTGACCTCTTTGGTGCGCTCCTGGAACCGGATGTCAATCCGGGTGGCGAGTGTTATTAAGTCGTCGAGAGTGGTAGGAATGTCCCGACCGGCGAGTTCATCTTTAATACGGCCGGACAGACTCTCCCAGAAGACGGACACCAGGGCGTCGTTATCCCAGGCAAGCTCCGAAGCAAGGGTACGGAACCGTATGGCATATTGGCCCACGGTGAGACTTCCTTGACGGAGGCATAGCAGAGATGAGGCGGATGAGGTCTTCCGTCCTGGTTCGTCGAAGACTTTCCGGAAAGCCGTGAGAAAGGCTGGCAGGTTGGACACCAGGGAATCTCCTCTCTCCCATAGAGGATTTAGCCAAGCCAGCGCCTCCCCCGTGAGATGGGACATGATAAAGGCTACTTTGGCTCAGTCGGTGGAAAACTGATGTGCCAAAAGTTCGAAGTGCAGAGTGCACTGGTTAGTGAAGCCCCGTGCCTGACCGGGATCTCCGCCAAAACGAGGCGGGGCGGAGAGACGGGGACCGGGAAGGGATGCTATGGTATTGCTGTGCAGCGGCGGCGCCGGGGTAGTAAGTGTGCGAGTGGAAGCAGCTCCCGATGAGACAGTCAGTGTGTCCAGGCGAGAGTTAACACGTCCACACGTCGTCCAACAGCCCAACATGGATGATGAGAAGCTGCAGGACGTCACATAATCCGCGATATTCAGGCAGAGAACACAAACCGCAATGTGCTGCCACCGACATCTTCATCAGCTCAAGAGGAGGCGACTGTGTAAGAACATCACCGTTTTGTTTTCCCCCCTGAATATCGTGGATTATTAGATGACTGATGTTCTGCTACTTTTTCTTTTTGAAGTTGTCTACACACATAATGGCTGCAGAGGACTGAGAGAAAGTCCATAGGGAACAAAAGAGAAGTCGGGAACAGAAGGGGAGACGAGGGCTGAGCCACTTACACAGACAGAAAGCTGAGGAGGACATGTTATTACTCCAGGATCTGCTCCATTCATTCCTTATGTGGCATCCAAGTGCTGAGCTCGGCTTTTTCCAGAGCCCCATAGAGAATGAATGGAGCTGCAGTTGTTCCCTGACTTTCCGTTCCTTCCCGATCAGACGATGGTTCGCAGTGGTCAGACCCCACGATCAGTAAGTGATCACTGAGCCTGTGGATAAGTGATAACTAAAGTTGACAAATCCCCAGGCCCGGATGGGATACACCCGCGAGTACTGCAGGAATTAAGTAATGTCATAGATAGACCATTATTTTTAATCTTTAAAGATTCCATAATAACAGGGTCTGTACCACAGGACTGGCGTATAGCAAATGTGGTGCCAATATTCAAAAAGGGGACAGAAACCGAACTTGGAAATTATAGGCCGGTAAGCTTAACCTCTACTGTGGGAAAAATCCTGGAGGGTTTCCTAAGAGATTCTATAATAGAGTATCTGAAGAAGAATAGCCTCATGACCCAATATCAACATGGGTTTACAAGGGACCGTTCCTGTCAGACTAATCTGATCAATTTTTATGAGGAGGCAAGTTCTGGACTGGACCAAGGAAATGCAGTGGATGTTGTGTATATGGACTTTTCAAAAGCTTTTGATACGGTTCCACACAAAAGGTTGATACATAAAATGAGAACAATGGCGATAGGGGAAAATATATGTATGTGGGTTAAGAATTGGTTCAGTGATAGGAAACAAAGGGTGGTTATTAATGGAAAACACTCAGACTAGGCCTCATTTAACAGTGGGGTACCACAGGGGTCAGTATTGGGCCCCCTTCTTTTTAACATATTTATTAATGACCTTGTAGGGGGCATACAGAGTACTATTTCAATATTTGCAGATGACACTAAACTCTGCAGGGTAATCAATACAGAGGAGAACAATTTTATATTACAGGAGGATCTATGTAAACTAGAAGCTTGGGCTGATAAATGGCAAATGAGCTTTAATGGGGATAAATGTAAGGTAATGCACTTGGGCAGAGGAAATAAAATGTATAATTATATGCTTAATTGTAAAACACTGGATAAATCTGTCACTGAAAAAGACCTGGGTGTATTGGTGGACGACAAGCTCATGTTTAGTGGCCAGTGTCAGGCAGCTGCTGCAAAGGCAAATAAAATAATGGGATGCGTTAAAAGAGGCATAGATGCTCATGAGGAGAAGATAATTTTACCTCTATACAAGTCATTAGTGCGACCACACTTAGAATACTGTGTACAGTTCTGGTCTCCGGTGTATAAGAAAGACATAGCTGAACTAGAGCGGGTGCAGAGCGACCAAGGTTATTAGAGGACTGGGGGGTCTGCAATACCAAGACAGGTTATTACACTTGGGGTTATTTACTGTGGAAAAACGAAGGCTTAGGGGTGATCTTATTACTATGTACAAGTATATGAGGGGACAGTACAAAGACCTTTCTACTGATCTTTTTACTCTGAGGCCAGAGACGGGGACAAGGGGGCATCTTCTACGTCTGGAGGAAAGAAGGTTTAATCATAATCACAGACAGGGATTCTTTACTGTAAGAGCAGTGAGACTATGGAGCTCTCTGCCTCATGATGTTGTAATGAGTGATTCACTAATAAAATTTAAGAAGGGCATGGATTCCTTTCTTGAAAAGTATAATATTACAGGTTGCAAAAACTAGATTCCATGATAGGGCGTTGATCCAGGGAACTAGTCTGATTGTCGTATGGAGTCGGGAAGGAATTTTTTTCCCCAATGTGGAGCTTAGTGTTTGCCACAGGGTTTTTTTTTGCCTTCCTCTGGATCAACATGTTAGGCTATGGGTTGAACTAGATGGACTTAGTCTTCCTTCAACCTTAAAAACTATGTTACTATGTATGTAACTTGTTATCTTCAGACATCCCCTCTAAGCAATGGCGCACGCCAGCAGTGAAGGCGGGAGGAGACGCTGGGTACAGGGAAGACTTTACCTCTGGGGGCCACATATAGGGCATGTGAGGGGTGGACACTTCCCGTATTCACCATTACTGAGCCCCCGCTCTGTACCGCTCTTATCTGAGTGCAGGAGACACAGCAGTCACTAATCAGCCACTCTCCGGCACTTGCAGCTGTCCGAGCTCTGCTGTGAATGTTAGGGGTGAAGTTCGGGTCCTAGGAGGCAGTGACTATGCAGCCTGCAAAGCAGATGACAGCCCGGGTACCACGTCTCCGGATAAATCTCCACCTTGTGAGCTGCTTCTTGTGCAGCAGCCCCATGCAAGTCGCTCCGCTCTCCTCAGCCAGCTCCTGCTGAAGACTGAGCTCCTCTGCCCAATCTAGGAGCCCAATAGCCCTGATCACACCAGTGGTAGCCCAGTGCTGCTGGGGGGGGCAGGGCTAGATCCGATTTACAGATAGCAAACTAATCAGCCCTAGATATTTCTAATAGCTGCAGAGCAGGCGACATAACTCTGACCGGTGTCCTCATAGACCTCTCCTCAGCCGGGACTAATAAGAGCAGTAAGATGGCCGTCATGGGGTCCATTGTTAGATCTCGGCTGCCATAGAAACTCATCGGGACCATGATCGCGCCTCCCTCTCCGGTCTTAAGTGCCTAAATGCTGTGAAAGCCACTGACTGTGTCATATAAGGGGTTAAGCTGCCAGGATCAGGGTTGGCTCCACTGCTGGCGCCTGAGGCAGGAGCGGGACTGTGTTATACCGCCACACGACTGCCGCAGATCTTGTAAGAGTCCTGACTGCACCTGCCTGATGATAATGTGTCCTATAACGCGGGTCCTGGTACCAGACTGCCCTTTACATATTAATCACTAGCAGGGAACCAGTTACTTACAGGTTCTAGTTTCTGATGTGTTTCCAGGACCTGTAGTTATCAACATTTTACCCTTAAGGCCCAGTTATAATATTACTGCAACACTCTCACTACATATGAGCATCCTGTACCTGTATACCTGCCCTGTGTGCGGCGCAAAAGTATATAACAAAATGTGTGTACACAAATACCTATCTCCTGAATGGTATTACTGCTAGATCTCCTGTACATAGAAATATGAGGTTCTTAGCGCACACTTTGAGCAAATTGTGCGAGCCCATCTGCCACCGTCAAGGCGACCTCTTCAGATGGGTCCCTACACTAACACTACACTAACTTACTAACTGGGACCACCATTTTTAATGTTTATTATTACTGTACTAATGCAATCAATTGTACCTGTTATAATTCATTTTTTAATTAGTTTTATAATTTTTTATTACTCTTGTGTTTATGATAATGGTATTACTAAAATCCCTATACTTAGTGTTGATCCAGAAGAAGGCAAAAACCCCAGGACACCTTCAGCCAATTTGTGTCACAGGGGAAAAATTCCTTCTTGACCCCGAGAAAAGGCGATCAGTCCTAGGACCCTGTATCAAATCTAATAATGTTATTACTAGTTATTAATAATTCTTATTAATATTACACAACTAATTGTACTGCTACTGCAGTTATTAGTATTTTAATTTAGGTTTTTGTACTTTTTATAGATTATATATTATTTATGTCCTGCTATCTTATTACTTTGCTATTCTAACTTTTCTATAACTACTTAAAATAATCAAAACAACACTATAATTATTTTTATATTCTTACTATTATTAACATCCTGCTATCTTATTACAGTATTATTCTACTTTCCTATCACTACTAATACTACCCTATACCTAGAGTGTTGATCCAGAAGAAGGCAAAAACCCCAGGACACCTTCAGCCAATTTGTGTCACTGAGGAAAAATTCCTTCTTGACCCCGAGAAAAGGCGATCAGTCCTAGGACCCTGGATCAAACCTAATAATGTTATTATTAGTTGTATAATTAATATATTACTTATTGTACTACTGGAGTTATTTTAATTTATGTTTTTATTTTTATAAATATAGCTATTTAATATTCTTCTTATTATTAATAACCTGCTATATTTTTACATTATTATTATTCTTTCCTATCACTACTAATACTACCCTATAACTACAGTATTGATCCAGAAGAAGGCAAAAACCCCAGGACACCTTCAGCCAATTTGTGTCACAGGGGAAAAATTCCTTCTTGACCCCGAGAAAAGGCGATCAGTCCTTGGACCCTGGATCACACTGCTATTCTACCTACTACTATTACTACTGTTATTTTATTACTATTTTATTTATTTCTTACTATTATCACTAGTATTATTACTCTTATTACACTAATACTGATACACTACCACTATATTACACTATCCTGCTGTTATTTGGTGGTCTGATACTTACCAGCCGGTATTGCCGTATGTGATGTTATCGGCAGAGAGGTTCCAGCAGGATGGTCCACATGATGTTCCTCTTTCCTCTCAAATACCGGTTGATGTACTGGCGGAAGTTGGTCTGGTTCTCCTTCTTCCTTCTTGTTGGGATCGGTTGTCTTCTTTTCTGGCCTTTGGCCGTCACTTCCCCCCTAGGGATCTTGATGTGGAGTTTCATCTTCTTTGCTTTCTCTTCTTTCTCTTCTTTCTCTTCTTCCTCTTCTTCCTCTTCATCCAGGTAGGCGCACAGTTCTTTTAGTGTCTTCTGTCTTAAATCCATGATGTCCAGCTTTATCTTCTTTGCTGCTTTCTCCTCTTCTTCCTTCTCTTCTTCCTCGTCTTCCTCTTCATCCAGGTACTTGCGCCGTTCTTTTAGTTCCTTGCGCCTTTCTTCCCTCTTCCTTTTCTCCCTGGCTTTATACTCTTCGATGCATCTTCTTTGGGCAATGGGGTTGGTCGGCATAAGGCGCTGGAAGAGAAGAGATGAAGTTAGGAGGCTACAAGGAAGATCCGAATACACAGCTACCTTATAGAAGAGGCCGTAGCGTTGCCCTGAGTCGTCTCACTGACCTCCTTCTTGTAGAGGGGAGAAGGGAGAAACTTCACACAATATGCCAGTCTCCTCAGCTGTTCCTCAGGACTGATGTAATCTGCAGAAAACACAACCAGATATTAGGAGCAATCCTCACCGTACAAAGAGGACGTATGTATGTTAAGACTGTCAGAAGGAGCTCACTGATGGATTCTCAGTTAACTAGTTCTGCAGCCAGCAATAGACAGTACAGCACAGAGGGTACAGGAGGCAAACTGTGCACAATTTTCAATAAAACTCAGAAAAATATTTACCACCAAGTATATGCATTAAAGGAAAGAAAATGTCCCCACAGATGAGTCTGTTTAATGAAAACCCCAGAAAGCCATGTAACAAGAGTATAGAGAACGGTGAGTGAGTGATGGATACTACCGGGTCCAACGCTGGCAGAATACTCCATCCCCATGGTGTCCGCTGATATCTTCTCTTGTAGAAATGTATCCAAAATCTATAAAACCTCAGGAGGCGTCAGCAGAGGGTTTGGTGATTGGCTGATATTTCTTTGGTCTTAGAAACATTGGCTATAAATAATTCGGGGGCTCTGCTGGGGAAAGGGCAAATTGGGAAATGTGTAGGATATTTACTGTTCTGTATCTGAGCTTCATTAAAGGGGAATTATCAGATGGAACAAGTCATCCCCTTATCCCTGGGCTCGGTGACGACTGATAGATCAGTGGGGTCCGACCGCGGGAAACTCCAGCAATCACCAAAAAAGGGCAGTGACCCCCATTAGAAGTGATGGCTGGATCCTTCCAGATGGGAGATGTGATGAGTGTGGCGCCCCCCACTGGTGTCTCAGCGTATCATGTGTTGGGGAATAATGACTTCTCCTCTGGTAAATGGGCTGATTCCTGTCAGTTGTGGTCGCTGAGTGCGTGTGATGGGATGTGGCTCCGTCCATTAGATTATATCACGTCTTATACCTAGAATCTCTCGCTGATCGCAGGTCTCTGTCTTCACACTCAGATGAGATGGAACAAACTGACCACATAGGAGGTTTTTTTTTTTTTCAAATTCAAACCGAGCAATCCTATTGGCTGAGTATGACTGTCGTTACCATGGTGACAGAATGTTAAAGGGACAGAACATTAATAATGTATAATAGTGTATTTTATTACATATTTCACATAATAGTGGCTGATATATGGACCTGTACAGATAATACACTTCTATAACTCCTCATATTTTTCATACAGCAATTTGGTGGTGCTGCAGAGATATTTTGGGCGTAATATAACTTGTGCTGGCAATTGATCATCTATAAAGTAGTCTGGTAATGTATGTAATGGTCCTAAGATTGTGGTTTTATGTTCAATACAAATCTAAATATTAATCAGACGTCACTCCCTGCTATTTGAAGGGTTTTTGTCCCTTTCCCTATGTCAGAGTAGTATCACATATAGCTCGGATACGCTGCAGCCTTCAGAACAATGAGGTCCGTTGTGGCTTTCCCCTGCACATTCGGCCATTATATAAGTGACGGCAGCTGCGTTGTGTCCCTGCACGGCTGATAGCGTCGCTGTGCAGGGATTCAGTATGGTGGAGCTGGGGCTCTTTTCTTTTATGGGTCGATACAAGTCTTGTTCAGACATATAAATATGCCTTGATTACATTGTAGAAAAGAAGGGTGACATTACAGGAGTTCCATACATTCTCAGTGTAAGATCAGTGGGGTCGGACCCCCGGCACCAGAAGGTATACAGAAGGAGCTTGTGAATGTCTTACTTTAGTGGTCTTGTAAGCTCCTCATCCCACACTTTTCCTGTATAGGACATATAGCTTTTCTGTATACATAACTCTTATGTAAAAACAACATCCTCCATGCACATTTCTGTAGGTTGCCTGATGGTTCAGGTGTAGTTACATCATTTTTTTCTACTGCCCGACCTAACAGCGTTAGCTTGCTCTTTTAGCAATCCAATTGTATTGTTTCACATTTGGGGCGATTGTGTCAGCGGCAGGTTTCATTGTGGGGTTATATAATGGGCACTATTTTTATAGGCTTATTTGGATATTATTGCCTTTGTGAATAGATACTTTGCTGCTGCCTTGCTCTTTATTATATTGTGGTGGGCAGTCTGTAGTCATATATTGAGATTTTCTGTGACTAGTTGGGCATATATATTTGAGGATTAACCATATCAGTACCTTGCAATGGTTTTGTTATTCATTGGGGCAATTGTTGCTTTTTAGTTGTTTTTTTTAACATGTCTTGTATGTTTAGTCTTTAATAAAATTCTATATTTTTGCTATTCCTTGGTGATCCCTGTCATTGCATCCTTTCTTTCTCCTTGTTTCTTTGCATCTCTATTATGTAGCTGCAGGGTTAGGGACGGCCGGTTCCTTGCAGGAATAGTTATCAGGACGGGTGCGGTTTCTGCTGTAATAACTCATTCATGTGACCCATCGGTCATCACCCGATCAGCCGGGCAATGCTCAGCACAGGCCGCCGTCATCCCACTTCTCTACATCTATTATATAGATGACGCGCCCCTGGGCCTGTGTCGCGCTGCGTTGCGCACGCGGGAGCTTACCCGGAGCCGGATCGCTTGAGGGTTGTAGTCTCGTGGCGGGGACCCGGTCCGTGCCCAGGGAGTCAAACTGAGCGGCGATGTATCAGCGGTAGATGTGTACGACTACGCCACCCGTTGAATGCAGCTATGGAGCTGCCGCTGCAGAACAGTCCGCTGAGGCCGGTGGATGAATGGTGCAGCGTAGATGGTATAACCCCCAACGGGAGGGGTATGGCCTCAGGGCAGCAGATGTGGATGATGGGGGTAGCAGGAACCACTCAGAGACGGTGCGGTGTAATTCAGGGTCTTTACTGGTAACAACGATAGACCCTCCCGGAGTACTTGCTAGCGAACGGGGCCTGGTCAGTCCTTGAGCAGATGGGATCTCCCCTGGCCAGGCGGAGTTGTAGGCCTCCCAAACTGACTGTACTCTTCTGGCTACCTTGCTAGAAGCGGATATAAGTAGCCCACGTCCCTGAGTGTACCGTGTGGTGCTCACCCGTATGGCCGGTGACTCGGGGCCTTCTAATGGCTTCCGCTCCACGATGGCGGTGCTGGTCCCACGCGTGTGACCGTGCCTTCGGGTTTCTGGGCCTGAGGACCTGAAATCCCCTGCCGGTCGGCTTCTGCTGCTGGGTCAGAGTTAGTCCCCACAGCCTCGGACGCCGGGTCCGGTAAGAAATCTTCTCAGTCAGGGCGAGCTCTGCAGCTGCCAGCCCCTGGCTTGTAGTAGTATTGCTCCCACTGAGCTTCTGCTGTTTCTTCCTATGCTGCTTCTCTGTCTCTACTCTCCTTGACTGACTAACCCTGCTTCAGCCCCGGGTTTACATAGGGGAAGTTCTTCCCCTCCCAAGACTGGGCAGGAGGTGTGGCATGCACAGGATCCCTGACCAAAGGACCTCCCACCTGCTCTCAGACATAACATTACATTACTGTGGAAACCAGACCCCTGGGGTGCCACATTCCCCCCTAGTAAAATTTAGTACTCCGGGACTAAACATATTTTAGAAAAACATAACAAGATATAAACAATAATAATACAATAAGAAAACACATAACGATGGTTACGGCGTGTCCGCAACCGGGTGCAGTTTTGAAGAAAAGCAAGGTGTCCATTTCACCAAAACAGGGAGACGTAACCAGGTAGGGGTCTGTCCTACCCCGAGTCCTTAACAGTCTCTAGTCCATCCTGGGTTACGTTCCAACTATGTACAAGGATTCCCGGTAATCCACCAAGGATTCCTAAAAGTAACTGGAAACACAAAATTATACACAAGCAACAATACACAGGTAAACATAAATAAAACAATTTATACACTTCAAATCCTCCAGCGTGCGTGTAACTGGCCTCTAGTGGACCTACGGAGCTGACTGTCTGGCCCTGAACTACAGGGTGTAGGAGCTGTCAAGGGTAAACTGGGCAGCTGTCTACCGGCTCTTTGTCTCACTAGGGGTACGGCAGGCTCACTATAAGCAGAGGGTTGATCCTCCTGTTCTGCTTGTGTGGAGTCTTCTGCCTCCTGGACCGGCTGTTCTTCCAGCTCTACCTGTTGCTCCGTAGGTGCTTGGGATGCTGGTTGGAGGAAGGTGAGTACGGGTACCACAACTGCACCATTGACTTGAGTCCAAGACCGAGGGAAGTCCCCGAGCACAGTACTAACCATATCTTCCCTTTCCTCTACAGGTCGATGGTCTTCTTGTTCCTCTTCAGGGTTCCTCAGTTGTTCGGGACACTTCTTCAGGTGGTCCCGGGATACAATGGCTGTGGTTTCCCCTCCGTCTTTACTGATGGTACAAACCTTCGGGTTCTCGTGGCTTGAGGGCAGTACGGTGTACGGGTCCTTCTCCCACTGGTCGTCCAACTTGTGGAGCCGTCTCTTCCTCTTCAAGACCTGCTCTCCGGGTACCAGGGGAACAGCGGGAGCATACTGGTTGTAAGTTTTCTCTGGTCTTTCCCTAGCCTGACAGAGACTTCGCTCCACGCTCTCCTGTACTCTCCGGTACTGCTGCTGCCTCTCTGTGTCCCAGTCTGTTTCTGGTGAAGTGTCCTCGGGTGTCAGGACTCCCATTTCCAGGTCAACAGGTAACTTACCAGGTCTTGCCCTCATTAGGTAAGCCGGGGTACAGTTGGTGGAACCTACCGGGATGTGGTTGTATAGGTCCACCAGATCGGGCAACTTCTCAGGCCACAGACTGCGTTCTTCCAGGGGCAACGTTTTTAGAAGATCCATTACCACCTGGTTCATTTTCTCACAAAGTCCATTAGTTTGCGGATGGTAGGGTGTCGTCCTTATCTTCCGGCAGCCATACAGATTGCAGAATTCCTGGAAGACCTCCGCTTCAAAGGCAGGTCCCTGGTCCGTCAGCACTCGGTCCGGGTACCCGTGTGGACGGCAAAAGTGCTGCTGGAAGGCTCTAGCTGCTGTTTGAGCCGTTAAGTCCTTGACGGGGACGACAACCAGAAACCGGGAGTAATGATCCACGATGGTTAACGCGTAGACGTAGCCACTTCTGCTTGGGGTCAGTTTTACATGATCCAAGGCTACCAGTTCCAACGGTTGCCGGGTGACGATGGACTGCAGGGGAGTCTTCTGGCTGGCGCGGTCCTTCCTTCTCAGGTTGCACGGGCCACAGTCTCTGCACCACTTCTCATGCCTACCCAGTGGAATCGCTCGCGCAGCAGGAACTCCAGCTTCTTCCACCCGAAGTGTCCAGCTCCGTCGTGGTATGCCTCCATCACCATGGCTGCGTCTCTTTGTGGCACTACTACTTGCCAGAGTAGTTCATGCGTCCGGGAGTTAACCATTCTGCGGCACAACTTCCCCTTGTAAAGGAACAGTCGACTCTTCTCTGCCCATAGTTGTTTGGCTTCCTCCGGAGCGTCTGGTTCAAGGCAAGCCTCCGGGCGAGTCAGCATCTCCTTCACCAGTCGGACGGCAGGGTCGCTGTCTTGCGTTTCCGCCCAGTTGTAGTGAGGTAAGGGGTTCAACGTAACAGCCTGCTTACTCCTTACCCGGTGGGAATACTGGATAGTCCCATGACGGTGGAACGCAGGGAGTTCAACTTCTTCCAGTCCCTCCGGATCTTCTCCTTCGTCCGGCAGGTTGGGCATCCTGGACAGGGCATCCGCGTTGGTATTGGAGCGTCCGGCCCGGTATTTGATTGTGAACTCGTAGTTGGACAGACGGGCCATCCACCTCTGCTCCAGGGCACCGAGTCTTGCCGTGTCCAGGTGTGTCAACGGGTTGTTATCCGTGTACACGGTGAACCGGGAAGAAGCGAGGTAATGCTTAAAGCGCTCGGTGACTGCCCATACTACGGCCAGGAACTCTAGCTTAAATGAGCTGTAATTCTCGGGGTTCCTTTCGGTGGGTCGCAGTTTTCGGCTGGCGTAGGCGATTACTCGTTCCTTCCCCTGCTGGATCTGGGACAGTACGGCTCCTAGCCCGATGTTACTGGCGTCGGTGTAGAGGATAAAGGGCTGGCTATAATCCGGGTACGCCAGGATTTCGTCCCCCGTGAGGGCCATCTTCAGCTGGCGGAAGGACTCTTCTTCCAGCTCCTCCCATTTGAAGGGCGGCTTCTGGTTCTTGGCCTTCCGGGACTGGCCTATCAGGAGGTCCTGCATAGGTGCTGCCTTTTTGGTGAAACCGGGAATAAACCTTCGGTAGTAGCCTACCAACCCGAGGAACTGCCGCACTTCTTTTACGCTGGAGGGGCTTGGCCATTCCTTAATTGCGGTGATCTTATCAGGGTCGGGAGCCACTCCGTCAGCGCTCACCACGTGTCCCAGGTACTGCACCTTTGGTTTCAGGAGGTGACACTTGGAGGGTTTCACCTTTAGGCCGTAACTCGCCAGAGCCTCGAACACTTCCGCCAGGTGTTTCAGGTGGTCCTCATACGTCTTGGAATATACGATGACATCGTCCAGGTACAACAGGACCGTCTCGAAGTTTCTGTGGCCCAGACAACACTCCATTAGTCGTTGGAAGGTTCCTGGTGCGTTGCAGAGTCCGAACGGCATGCAGGTGAACTCGCTAAGTCCCATCGGGGTGGTGAATGCGGTCTTCTCCCGGTCCGCCTCTGCTACAGGAACCTGCCAGTACCCGCTAGTGAGATCCAAGGTAGAGAAGAAGTTAGCAGATCTTAAAGCAGCCAATGACTCCTCTATCCTTGGCAAGGGGTACGCATCCTTGTGTGTGATACGGTTGATTTTCCGGTAATCTACACACATCCTCATGGTGTTGTCTTTTTTTCTGACTAAGACTAGTGGAGCTGCCCAGGGGCTACAGCTATCCCTGATCACCCCAGCCTCCTTCATGTCTCTAAGCATCCCCTTGGCGTGTTGGTAGTGGGCAGGGGGTACGGGTCGATACCTCTCTTTTATAGGAGGATGGTCTCCCGTGGGGATGTGGTGTTCTACCCCCTTGACTCGCCCGAAGTCTAACGGGTGTTTACTGAACACTCTCTCGTACTCTTGAACCACCCGATAGACTCCTTGTTTCTGGTGTGCGGGAGTGGAGTCAGTACCCAGATGTAGTTGCTGACACCAGTCCTCCATGTTTTTCTTAGAGCCGTTACCTTCCTCCGGGTGAGATGGAGGCAAGGGTTCCACAGATTGTATAGAATTTTGGTTAATGGTATATAATTTGGCTAGCGTGGCATACCGGGGCAGGTACACTTCCCTCTCCCCGATATTTATTATGCGAACGGGCACCCTCCCATGGCGTACATCAACCACCCCCCGTGCTGTCAAAATGGTGGGCCTACTGTCCGAGTAAACTGGTTCTACCATTGCCTGGTAATCTCTACCTCTCAGACCAATAGCTGCCCGGCACCAAATCATCATTTCACTTTTTGGGGGCATGGCAATAGGAAAAGGGTCACACATTCTTACGCTACCAATCTCACCGCCGGAGAGTTCCACCTGTTGCCGTCGCATCAGTGCCCGGATCTCTTTCTGGAGCACCCGCTGCTCGCCGGAGCTGGCGTTCTTGGCAACCTGCTGTAAAAGGAAAATCACCTCTGCAAGACAATTTTCAATTACATTAGTTCCTAGAGTTATTTTTGGGTGACTCTCATGTTTGTCAATATCTACAATGATCAGTCCCTGTGCTGCCAGTTCGACTCTACCGATTTTGATGGTCACCTCTTTAAATCCGATCTGTGGCACGGGCTGGCCATTGCTGGCGATGATACTCAAGTCGTCGTCAGGGTAGCGGGTAATATCCGAGTCATTCCAGTACTGCTTAAAGAGCACGTACGGGATGGTGGTGACCTGTGACCCGGTGTCCAGTAGGGCACTCATGGGAATGCCATCCAGTACCACAGGCAAGACTGGACGTCCTCCCACATATCTGTCGCGCCAGTTCGATGGGCCTGGTGATCTTTTTCCTGGGGGTTGGCCCTCTACCCCAGGTTGTGCCCGTTTAAAGAACAGTACCTTGCCATATGTCCGGGTTGATTGCAGCGGCGGCAGATGGGTCCTCCGTCCTCGCTGTATCGGTCACTGGGTCTTCCTCTGGCCGGTGGGGTCCTCCTTGGTCGACGCCACGGGATGTCCTCCGGTCCGGATGCCAGCTGGATCTTCCCTGGGGTGGAAGCCTGTAAAGACTGCACAGTTCGGGTTAGCGCATCAACGCTCTTAGCTAGCTCTTGGACCTGATGGTGTAGGTCTGGAGCCGGGTCATTGTCCAAAGCCTGCGCATCAGCTCCCACAGGCCCTGCCGACAAGGGCGCCGCCTCCTGGTGGTAAGTGATAGCAGGGCGCTTGTGGGTCACAACGCCACCCGGTGCCGGTTCTCGGAGCAACCGGATGGCTCTGTCCTTGAACTGTGCAAAGCCCAGATGGGGATCCTGTAAGGCCATTGCCCGCAACTGGGTTCGGTGGGTATTACAATACAGTCCCTCTATAAACTGTTCGGTCAACAGCCTGTCCTCGTTTCCCACTCCATCAGGGTTGGTCTGCTTAATGGCCCTCAGGGCCTCTTGTAGGTTTAGTGCATAGTCCCTTATACTCTCATGCGCTCGCTGCTTGCACCCGTAGAATCTAAGCTTAATCTCGGCTGAGGTGCGGGTATCAAAGGTGTCCTTCAGCCGGGTTAGTATCCCTGCGACAGTCTTCCTCCCAGGTGGCCAGGATTTTACTTCCCTTTTGGCTGCCCCGGTTAGTTGGGCCACCAGGATGCTCACTTTTTGCTCTTCTGTGAGGGGGTACACCTGGAAGAGGCTATCCAGCTTTTCTCTAAAGTCATGCAGGGTATGTGACTCCCCTGAGTACTGGGGTAGCCAAGCTGCTCCCGGGATATAGGGCATGGTGAAGGGCATAACTGCAGCAGCGGTAGCGCTGGCGGGGGTTGAGGCAGTGAAGCTCTCCTCCGTATCCGACATCTTCCTCCCCCCTAGTGAACCGTGGCCTACCTTGTGATGATCCTCTTCCGTAGGCCGCGGCTCCGCAGTGGATCGTCAGGGTTGAGGACCTTCCGTCGCGCTCCTGTGACGTCGGCGTCTGCTGGGCTCCTTCCAGGACCTTACGCAACGTCCGGACGTGAGGCGGGGCTTCAGTTCTCGCGCGCTTTCGGAGTCCACGCCCCTCTTCTTCCCGCGCGGCGTCCTCAAGATGGCGTCCAATGGCGGGAAAACTCCACGGATGGCGGGAAGAAGGCAGAAGATGGCACCGGATGGCGGGAAACTTCACCGATGGCGGGAAGAAGGCTGAAGATGGCGCCGGATGGCGGGAATCTTCACCACAGGTAAGTTTGAAAAGTCTCTTTTTCAGGCACGCAGTACCCGGTGGTTGCGGGCACGAAATCCTGCCGACTACGCCAAAGTTGACGCGCCCCTGGGCCTGTGTCGCGCTGCGTTGCGCACGCGGGAGCTTACCCGGAGCCGGATCGCTTGAGGGTTGTAGTCTCGTGGCGGGGACCCGGTCCGTGCCCAGGGAGTCAAACTGAGCGGCGATGTATCAGCGGTAGATGTGTACGACTACGCCACCCGTTGAATGCAGCTATGGAGCTGCCGCTGCAGGACAGTCCGCTGAGGCCGGTGGATGGATGGTGCAGCGTAGATGGTATAACCCCCAACGGGAGGGGTATGGCCTCAGGGCAGCAGATGTGGATGATGGGGGTAGCAGGAACCACTCAGAGACGGTGCGGTGTAATTCAGGGTCTTTACTGGTAACAACGATAGACCCTCCCGGAGTACTTGCTAGCGAACGGGGCCTGGTCAGTCCTTAAGCAGATGGGATCTCCCCTGGCCAGGCGGAGTTGTAGGCCTCCCAAACTGACTGTACTCTTCTGGCTACCTTGCTAGAAGCGGATATAAGTAGCCCACGTCCCTGAGTGTACCGTGTGGTGCTCACCCGTATGGCCGGTGACTCGGGGCCTTCTAATGGCTTCCGCTCCACGATGGCGGTGCTGGTCCCACGCGTGTGACCATGCCTTCGGGTTTCTGGGCCTGAGGACCTGAAATCCCCTGCCGGTCGGCTTCTGCTGCTGGGTCAGAGTTAGTCCCCACAGCCTCGGACGCCGGGTCCGGTAAGAAATCTTCTCAGTCAGGGCGAGCTCTGCAGCTGCCAGCCCCTGGCTTGTAGTAGTATTGCTCCCACTGAGCTTCTGCTGTTTCTTCCTATGCTGCTTCTCTTTCTCTACTCTCCTTGACTGACTAACCCTGCTTCAGCCCCGGGTTTACATAGGGGAAGTTCTTCCCCTCCCAAGACTGGGCAGGAGGTGTGGCATGCACAGGATCCCTGACCAAAGGACCTCCCACCTGCTCTCAGACATAACATTACATTACTGTGGAAACCAGACCCCTGGGGTGCCACATTGACACTCCACAACTGCTCCTTCTCTTCAGAATTCAGAAAGATTTATTTTTTTATTTTTTTATTTCCGCAGCCATGCAGTGACGCTAGGTAGGTGCAGAGCTAAAGGGAAACCCACCTCAGAAGAAAATTCTAGGGTCCTGATCACTAGAGATGAGAGCTTAAAGGGAATCTGTCACTAGGTTTTTGCCATATATTCCGAGAGCAGCATGATGTAGAGACAGAGACCCTGATTCCAGCGATGTGTCACTTTCTGGGCTGCTTGCTGGTGTTTTGATAAAATCTTTATTTTATCAGTAGGGGGTTGTGACTAGAAGACTAGTAAACCTGCAACCAGGTATCCCTCATTTTTCAGGAGTGGTCCAAATTAAATAAAAAAGCGGTCTATAGGGCGCTAAAAGAATGAACACTAGAAGTGAAAAAAATTTTAGGACTAAAAAATAAATTTAATGAGCCCTTTCCACAAAGCGTTTCGATAGTGAACTATCTTCCTCAGGTGGTACATGGCGCGCTTTTTCTCCCTTTCTCTTTTCTCATTTTTCACAAGGTCTGTATAGCAGCCTTCTGCCTATGCACAGTGTACACAGAAAGCTGCCAATCAGTGGTGCAGCCGGTTATATGGAGCTCAGCATTCAGAGCACTGCTAGATCTGCAGTAGATAAAACTAAAATTTATCAAAACTGCAGCGAAATAAGGGACACATTTCTGGAATCAGGTTTCTGCCCTTACATCATGCAGATGGGATAGCAAAACCTGGTGGCAGATTCCATTTTAGAGCCATCGGATATTACCTTGTGACCTCTCAAAGGGGAACTTGATGTCTAGGATGGTTATTATTTCCAAACCATTACAAAATGTCATGTGTCTCTTGATGCGGGATAACTTGTATGTAATGTGTTGTATGTTAGGTCTATGAACAGTACAAGTCCTTCAGTATAGGGTTACCTGAGAAGCGTACCCAGCATGAAGCAGGACTTGTATTATGTTTTGTCAGGGATGATTAATGTCTGAGTGCTTTATGCTGCGTTCTGCAGTCATCTCTCTGCCATCCTCCGTACACCCATCGCCGTCCTGTTCTCACACTTCTTTATTTGGCTTTTTTCTTGTGGTCGTAATATGGAGCATGTTGTATCCATAAAGCGGTCAGATTTGCCGGACCTCATGCTGTTCTGCCGAATCAGACCTAGATCATTATTGGGGGCTGGGGCACCTCCAATTCAAGATGGTAGACAAATCATGTCTTGTGAGACTGCACGCTCCAGCACCCACAATACTGGAGCATCGGTTAGGTTTACACATATCCACCTGTTGTGTTTTCTTTTGGGACACAGCAGTTTGTAGAATTGTCATCATTAATGTTTTCTTTTTTTTATCTTTCCAGTATTACTGAAATTCAGAAAGATGTGGAGTACAGACTGCCAATCACCTTTAAGAACTTCACCATCAGCATCAATATGTAAGTGACACGGGGTGCTATTGTCTTAGTTGAGAGATTACGTTGCATTTCTTGGGGTTATTAAATGTGAACCTAATGGGAATTAAAGGGATTGTCCTCTACTTTGATATTGATAACATCAGCATTGGGTATCAATATCAAATCGATGGGGTTTTGACAGCCCCCCAGAGAGGGAGCCGCATGCTCCTATTCACTTGTGAAGATGGCCCCCACTCATAGGCGGATTATAATGAGGGCAATCCGGGCGACCGCCCAGGGCCCCGAGCCTGCAGAGGGCCCGCGGCTCCGGGGCGGGGTGTCTAATGCCGGATTGCCCTCATTATATGTGCGGGCCGCCGCGGCACATACCGGTAGCAGTGGCGGGAGGGGGGGCCCGGGAGGAGGGGCCCCGTACCGCTCCCCCAGCAGCAGCCGCCGCTACTTCTTCATCGGCCGGGCCAGCACTGCAGCAGTTAACTTTCCTGTGCTGGCCCGGCCGCGTCACTGCTAGGAGACACGGCCCTGTGCGCGGCCGTGTTTCCTAGCTGTGACGTCACGCAGTGCGCGCCCGACCTGCACTGCTACTTACCACGGGAGAGGAGCAGGAGCCGGGAGGACTGGAGCCGAGCCGGGGGATGGTGAGTGAGTGTGTGTGTGTGTGTGTGTGTGTGTATGTATGTATGTGTGTGTGTGTATGTATGTGTGTGTGTGTGTATGTGTGTGTATGTGTGTGTATGTGTGTGTGTGTGGGCAGATGTCATTGTGTGATGTCTGTTTGTGTGTGTATGTCTGTGTGTGTGTGTGTAGGCAGATGTCATTGTGTGATGTCTGTTTGTGTGATGTCTGTGTGTGGGCAGATGTCATTGTGTGATGTCTGTTTGTGTGTGGGGGGGTAGATGTCATTGTGTGATGTCTGTTTGTGTGTGTGTGTGTGGGCAGATGTCATTGTGTGATGTCTGTTTGTGTGATGTCTTTGTGTGTGTGTGTGGGCAGATGTCATTGTGTGATGTCTGTTTGTGTGTGTGTGTGTGTGTGTGTGTGGGCAGATGTCATTGTGTGATGTCTGTTTGTGTGTGTGTAGGCAGATGTCATTGTGTGATGTCTGTTTGTATGTGTGGGGGCAGATGTCATTGTGTGATGTCTGTGTGTGTGTGTGTGTGTGTGTGGGGGCAGATGTCATTGTGTGATGTCTGTTTGTGTGTGTGTGTGGGCAGATGTCATTGTGTGATGTCTGTTTGTGTGTGTGTGTGTGTGTGTGTGGGCAGATGTCATTGTGTGATGTCTGTTTGTGTGTGTGTGTGGGCAGATGTCATTGTGTGATGTCTGTTTGTGTGTGTGTGTGGGCAGATGTCATTGTGTGATGTCTGTTTGTGTGTGTGGGGGGGGGCAGATGTCATTGTGTGATGTCTGTGTGTGTGTGGGGGCAGATGTCATTGTGTGATGTCTGTTTGTGTGATGTGTGTGTGTGTGGGCAGATGTCATTGTGTGATGTCTGTTTGTATGTGTGTGTGGGGGGGGTAGATGTCATTGTGTGATGTCTGTTTGTGTGTGTGTGTGTGTGGGGGCAGATGTCATTGTGTGATGTCTGTTTGTGTGTGTGTGGGGGGGGCAGATGTCATTGTGTGATGTCTGTGTGTGTGTGGGGGCAGATGTCATTGTGTGATGTCTGTTTGTGTGTGTGTATGTTTGTGTGTGTGTGTGTGTGTATGGGCAGATGTCATTGTATGATGTCTGTTTGTATGTGTGTGTGTGTGTGTGGGCAGATGTCATTGTGTGATGTCTGTTTGTGTGTGTGTGGGCAGATGTCATTGTGTGATGTCTGTTTGTGTGTGTGTGTTTGTGTGTGGGCAGATGTCATTGTGTGATGTCTGTTTGTGTGTGTGTGTGGGCAGATGTCATTGTGTGATGTCTGTTTGTATGTGTGGGGGCAGATGTCATTGTGTGATGTCTGTGTGTGTGTGTGTGTGTGTGTGTGCGTGGGGGCAGATGTCATTGTGTGATGTCTGTTTGTGTGTGTGTGTGGGCAGATGTCATTGTGTGATGTCTGTTTGTGTGTGTGTGTGTGTGTGTGGGCAGATGTCATTGTGTGATGTCTGTTTGTGTGTGTGTGTGGGCAGATGTCATTGTGTGATGTCTGTTTGTGTGTGTGTGTGGGCAGATGTCATTGTGTGATGTCTGTTTGTGTGTGTGGGGGGGGCAGATGTCATTGTGTGATGTCTGTGTGTGTGTGGGGGCAGATGTCATTGTGTGATGTCTGTTTGTGTGATGTGTGTGTGGGCAGATGTCATTGTGTGATGTCTGTTTGTATGTGTGTGTGTGGGGGGTAGATGTCATTGTGTGATGTCTGTTTGTGTGTGTGTGTGTGTGGGGGCAGATGTCATTGTGTGATGTCTGTTTGTGTGTGTGTGGGGGGGGCAGATGTCATTGTGTGATGTCTGTGTGTGTGTGGGGGCAGATGTCATTGTGTGATGTCTGTTTGTGTGTGTGTATGTTTGTGTGTGTGTGTGTGTGTGTATGGGCAGATGTCATTGTATGATGTCTGTTTGTATGTGTGTGTGTGTGTGTGTGTGTGGGCAGATGTCATTGTGTGATGTCTGTTTGTGTGTGTGTGGGCAGATGTCATTGTGTGATGTCTGTTTGTGTGTGTGTGTTTGTGTGTGGGCAGATGTCATTGTGTGATGTCTGTTTGTGTGTGTGTGTGGGCAGATGTCATTGTGTGATGTCTGTTTGTGTGTGTGTGTGGGCAGATGTCATTGTGTGATGTGTGTGTGTGTGTGTGTGTGTGTGGGCAGATGTCATTGTGTGATGTCTGTTTGTATGTGTGTGTGTGTGTGTGTGGGCAGATGTCATTGTGTGATGTCTGTGTGTGTGTGGGCAGATGTCATTGTGTGATGTCTGTTTGTATGTGTGTGTGTGTGTGGGCAGATGTCATTGTGTGATGTCTGTTTGTGTGTGTGTGTGGGCAGATGTCATTGTGTGATGTCTGTTTGTGTGTGTGTGTGGGCAGATGTCATTGTGTGATGTCTGTTTGTGTGTGTGTGGGGGGGGGGCAGATGTCATTGTGTGATGTCTGTGTGTGTGTGTGGGGGCAGATGTCATTGTGTGATGTCTGTTTGTGTGATGTGTGTGTGTGTGGGCAGATGTCATTGTGTGATGTCTGTTTGTGTGTGTGTATGTCTGTGTGTGTGTGTGTGTGTGTGTGTGTGTGTGTGTGTGTGTGTGTGGGCAGATGTCATTGTATGATGTCTGTATGTGTGTGTGTGTGTGTGTGTGGGCAGATATCATTGTGTGATGTCTGTTTGTATGTGTGTGTGTGTGTGTGTGTGGGCAGATGTCATTGTGTGATGTCTGTTTGTGTGTGTGTGTGTGGGCAGATGTCATTGTGTGATGTCTGTTTGTATGTGTGTGTGGGCAGATATCATTGTGTCATGTCTGTTTATATGTATTTTTGTGTTTTAAATGTGTTTATGCGTGTATGTATATGTCTGTATATGTTTGTGTGTGTGACTGCGTGCGGCCTACTGCTGAGTATAGTTGGCGCCGTGCGGCCTCCTGCTGTATCTGGGGGGGCGCCGTGCGGCCCACCGCTGTGTACAGATGGCTACATGCGGCCCCCCGCTGTGTATAGATGGCTACGTGCGGCCCCCCGCTATGTATAGATGGCGCCGTGCGGCCCCCCGCCGTGTATTGATGGCGCAGTGCGGCCCCCTGCTGTGTAGAGATGGCGCCGTGCGGCTCCCCGCTGTGTATAGATGGCGCCGAGCGGCCTCCCGCTGAGTATAGATGGCGCTGTGCGGCCACCTGCTGTCTCTGGGGGGGGCGCCGTGCGGCCTCCCGCTGTGTATAGATGGCTACTTGCGGCCTCCCGCTGAGTATAGATGGCGCTGTGCGGCCTCCTGCTGTCTCTCGGGGGGCGCCGCGAGGCCTCCCGCTGTGTATAGATGGCTACGTGCGGCCTCCCGCTGAGTATAGATGGCGCTGTGCGGCCTCCTGCAGTCTCTGGGGGGGGGGGCGCCGTGCGCCCCCCGCTGTGTATAGATGGCTACATGCGGTCTCCCGCTGAGTATAGATGTCGCCGTGCGGCCTCCTGCTGTGTATAGATGGCTACGTGCGGTCTCCCGCTGAGTATAGATGGAGCTGTGCGGCCTCCTGCTGTCTCTGGGGGGAGCGCCGTGCGGCATCTATACTCAGCAGGAGGCCGCACGTAGCCATCTATACACGTATACTCAGCAGGAGGCCGCACGTAGCCATCTATACGGCGCCATCTATACACAGCGGGAGGCCGCACGGCGCCATCTATACACAGCGGGAGGCCGCACGGCGCCATCTATACACAGCGGGAGGCCGCACGGCGCCATCTATACACAGCGGGAGTCTCAGTGCTTTGCAAGAGCAGTCAATAAATTCTGCTTGACTAATTCTGAGCACCATAAAGTCTGGTTCGCTTCTAACCTGCTGTCTTCATTTTCAGCTTGCTGAATTCTAACTCATTTACTGTCATTCGAGACGATGCCTTTGCTGGTCTCTTTCACCTTGAATACCTGTAAGTGATCCACTTAATGTCATATTTTTGATTCTGCTCTTCTTCACCTTTTGGCATGTGCAATTGTATGAGCAAGTATTCATATGAATTTATGACCTACTTAAACCTTCGAGGACCTTACATTTTATTCAATCAAATTTTTTTCCAGTTTAAAACTATGGGACATATATGTGCCTTGGTCCTCAAAGGGTTTTTAAAGGGGCTGCAAACATAAATATGAAAAAAATAATTCAATTAGTGCTTTTTGTGTTCATTTAATTTTTATTTGAAGTCCATTTTTTTTTATTTACATTGGAATTAAGCCCTACCCCATGGAATGAAGCCCTACCTACATGACATCTGAGAGCTACATGGATCCCGCTTGTGAGGTTCCTGTCCGTCACTACTATTCAGTTTTAGGGTCCACTCACTAAGCCATATATTCTCTCATGCAAGAGAATAGGGCCAATTATGCTAATGACACTGGGCTCAAACTCTGTCAGAGCTTCAACTGAGTGTGATCCGATTCTCTCGCAGCACAGATATGGAGAAGATGGAGAACTTAATTTCTCCATCTTCTCCATAGTCTCTGTGAGTGTTCATCGGACTGCACTTGGATGACATCCGAGTGCAGTCTAATGTTTTACGTGCACCCATAGACTTGTATGGGTGCACATGGTCCGAATATCGAATGAGATTATTTTCTCATGCCAATAATCGCACTGTCCCATAGTATAACATAGGGCCGAGTCCTATCCGATAAAACATCACATAGCATTCGGCCGTGTTATACGACAGTGTGAGCGAGCCCTTAGAGTCAAGGAATATTTACATGCAGATGATGATATTACTCTCCAAGTGCATATTTTTTTAGGCGAGTTCATAGTAAATGCTTTGCATTTTTGACATGTGATCAACTAAAGAACAAGAAAGATTTAGGACCTCGCCTATAGAGAAAGGGAAAATAGTTTGGAGGACTTGCATGTCCTTTTTTATTTATTATGAGAAAATCATAAAAGATCCCGTTTTTTAACCATGCTGTGACTTTCTGCTGAGGGAGAGGGAGAGAGCTGCCCTATTCAGAGTCTGTAATAAGACCTGCTGACAAAAGTGTTGAAGATACAGTCTAATGTGAATTAACAATGAAAAAAAGTTAATTTCACAAATGGCTTGTATTTTTTTTAATACAAACTTTTTTGTCTTTACAGCTCCTTTAAAGGGAATCTGTCATCAGGTTTTTGCCACCTAATCTGAGAGCAGCATAATGTAGGGTTAGAGGCACTGATTCCAGTAATGTGTCACTTACTGGGCTGCTTAGTGTTGTTTTGATAAAATCATTGATTTGTCAGAAGGTAATTATTACTAGATGACTAGTAAGTTCTGTAGGACCCCACCCCCATCACTGATCAGTAGATTTCTGTGTACACTGAGCATGGGCAGAAAGCTGCCAATCAGTGGTGTGGGCGGGGCTATACAGAGCGCAGCATTCAGAGAGCTGCTAGATCTGCAGCAGATAAAACGGTGATTTTCTCAAAATGACAACAAGCAGCTGAAAAAGTGACACATCGCTGGAATCAGGGTATCTGCCCAAATATTGTGCTGCTCTCAGATGAGGCAGCACAATTAATATTATGCCAAATTAATTTCCCGTGAACTATCACATGATCTATCACAGGGGATCATGTGACATGTCACGTGATAAATCAGGTGTGGGGGGGGGCGCGCCTTCTAAACTGCCCGGGGCCCTTACTACTCTTAATCCACCCCTGCCCCCACTGATTCCATATTAATGACCTATCCAATGGGTAAGTGATCAATATCAAGGTAGTGGGCAACCCCTTAAAGAAAGCAGACCATATTAGGTACTTCTAGAATATCTTTGTCCCATGCTGTTGATAGACCCCACCGCGTGTAATCAGTACCCTACAATGACTTGTCATCCATAGTCATGTCTTGTAGCACTGGAGCCATTAAATGATGTTGCTTGGCGGCTCATGACGTCACTATAGATGATGTGTATTAATGCAAGTTGTTTAATTGCTACTAATAAGAAATCACTTTAAATCAATATGGAGGCTTATAGGGTCCTCTCAGCTTCCTTTTACATATGGAAGTAGTCGTAGAACAGTATCGTCGATTGTCCCTCCCCAGAAAAATTATCCTTTTTTTTTTTGCAGAGCTCCGATGTGCCAGTCAAAAGGAAATGGAGTGTCTGCAGATTGGTGTGGGAGTGCAGAGGGGCGTGTCCGTGCACTTGAAAGGAGCTGTCTAAGTGCAGTGATACGCCCCAGTGCACTTCCAGACGGATTTGCATATGTTTTCCACACTAGATTTGTCATGATGGACTCATCAGATCTCTTATAACACCATTACGATCATATGTCAAGGTGCTGACGTCCCTTTATGCCTTACGCTACGTGCCACCTAAATGGATTTTCCATTGAGATGAGATGAGGCTGTTGGGTATTTTCCCCGGACCTGTCACGTTTCTGTAGGCTGCAGTCATGTATCCCGCGTCTTGCTCTAATACTTTGTTTTTATTGCAGTTTACTTCCGCCACAATTTCCTCAAGACAAACCTCTCATCACAGTCTTTCCACCGATAAGACATCACCTGGTGGACAAGCAAGGCCCCAATGTCACCTGTCCTTTACTACATAATGTAAGGAGACTTGGGAGATTTTGAGCGCTGGACTTAGGAATGTTGTAATTTAACCTTTCAATGACTGAGGTGTTTTTGTTTTTATAAAGTGGATCTGTGTGGTCTCCTGACACGTCTGTTTTAGTAATCTTATAAACCCTATAAAATCACAAATGTGCAGAATTTGTGTTTCAGACCACTGTGCAGTGCCTTTGAAGGCTATGTTCACACATCGCGTTTTTTTCAGCGTTTTTTTAATGCAAATTTTCAGCTGTGTTTTACAGTACAAGCAAAGTCTATGAGATTTCAGAAATCTCATGCTCACACCCTGGTTTTTGTATGATCAGTATTTTGTGATTTGCATTGTTTTTTGCTGAATAGAGCACGTCACTTCTTTCAGTGTATTTCACCCATTGAAAGTAATGTGTAGTGAAAAAACGCCTAGTGTGAACATAGCCTTACATCTAATTGACAATGGGGTGTTACCTTACTCCTTGTCCATGTCTAATCAGTTTGGACAGTAGGCATAATCACTACGACCAGGGGCCTGGCAGTGGCCAGTTGTCAATGTATCCACACATTTCCAGAAGATTGACACAACGCAGAGGACCTGGGAAGAAGAGATGCCACGGTATTGTTACTTCATAGGGAATACACCTCTTTATTTTGGTAGATGAGGTCTTTGTCAAACACATCTTCAGCAGAGGAGAACGAAATGAAAGGATTAATGTATGTGTTAATGACCCAGTTCTGCGTGTGCTCTACGTAAAATGTGGCTGCAGATGGCTGTGCTGCATCGACACGTGAGGTTTGGGAGCCACCTTACATCTAATGGGTGGGGGTCTTACATTGAGGTCCCCACTTCAGACATTTCTGATATTTCCAGTGAATTTTCCAAGGAAGTTTCAGATAAAAATACCATAAGAAAATGTGGTCAACCTTGTTTTAGTTTTTTTTTTTAATATATAAGATTTTTAGTTATAGTCTTTGTTATGTTCACATAGAAGACCGGTGGGTTTTTTCTTTTTTAGGAACAAAGTATATACAGTGGGGAAAATAAGTATTGGATACACTGACGATTTTGCAAGTTTTCCCACCTACAAAGAATGGAGAGGGCTGTAATTTTTATCGTAGGTACACTTCACCTGTGAGAGACAGAATCTAAAAATAAAAAACAGAAAATAACATTTTATAATTTTTACATACTTATTTCATGCAATTATGCAAATTAATTATTTGATACAATAGAAAAACAGATCTTAATATTTGGTACGGAAACCTTTGTTTGCAATTACAGAGGTCAGACGTTTCCTGTAGTTCTTGACCAAGTTTGCAGACACTGCAGCAGGAATTTTGGACCACTCCTCCATACAGATCTTCTCCAGATCTTTCAAGTTTCGGGACTGTTGCTGGGTGCAGTTGTCCTGTCCCCTTTGCAGAAAAGCACCCCCAAAGTATAAGGTTTCCCCAGCATGCTTCTCAGTTGGGACGGTGTTCTTGGGGTTGTACTCATCCTTCTTCTTTCTCCAAACACGTCAAGTGGAGTTGATACCAAAAAGTCCTATTTTGGTCTCATCTGACCACATGACCCTCTCCCATGCCTCCTCTGGATCACCCAGATGGTCAATGGCGAACTTCAAACGGGCCTGGACATGTGCTGGCGTGAGCAGGGGACCTTGCGTGCCCTGCAGGAGTTTAATCCATGACGGCATAGTGTGTTACTAATGGTAATGTTTGAGACTGTAGTCTCGGCTCTCTTCAGGTCATTGACCAGGTCCTCCTGTGTAGTTCTGGGCTGATTCCTGACCTTTCTCAGAATCATCCTTATCCCACGGGTCGAGATCTTGCATGGAGCCCCAGACCGAGGAAGATTGACAGTCATCTTGTGTTTCTTCCGTTTTCTAATAATTGTGCCAACAGTTGTTGCTTTCTCACCAAGCTGCTTGCATATTGTCCTGTAGCCAATCCCAGCCTGGAGCAGGTCTACAATTTTGTCCCTGGTGTCCTTAGATAGCTCTTTGGTCTTAACCATGGTGGATAGGTTGGAGTGTGATTGATTGAGTGTGTGGACAGGTGTCTTTTATACAGGTAACGAGTTCAAACAGGTACAATAAATACAGGTGAGGAGTGCAGAGTAGGAGGGCTTCTGAAAGAAAAACTAACAGGTCTGTGAGAGCGAGATTTCTTGCTGGTTGGCAGGTGATCAAATACTTATTTCATGCAATGAAATGCGATATAATTATTTAAAAATCATACAATGTGATTTTTTTGGGGGATTTTATTTTTAGATTCTGTCTCTCACAGTTGAAGTGTACCTATGATAAAAATGACAGACCTCTCCATTCTTTGTAGGTGGGAAAGCTTGCAAAATCGGCAGTGTATCAAATACTTATTTTCCCTACTGCGGGCGTGTATGTATATATATATATATGTGTGTGTGTGTGTGTGTGTGTGTGTGTATGTACAGTACAGACCAAAAGTTTGGACACACCTCATTTAAAGATTTTTTATGTATTTTCATGACTATGAAAATTGTACATTCACACTGAAGGCATCAAAACTATGAATTAACACATGTGGAAATATATACTTAACAAAAAAGTGTGAAACAACTGAAAATATGTCTTATATTCTAGGTTCTTCAAAGTAGCCACCTTTTGCTTTGATGACTGCTTTGCACACTCTTGGCATTCTCTTGATGCGCTTCAAGTGGTAGTCACTGGAAATGGTCTTCCAACAATCTTGAAGGAGTTCCCGGAGATGCTTAGCACTTGTAGGCCCTTTTGCCTTCACTCGGCGGTCCAGCTCACCCCAAACCATCTCGATTGGGTTCAGGTCTGGTGACTGTGGAGGCCAGGTCATCTGGCGTAGCCCCCATCACTCGCCTTCTTGGTCAAATAGCCCTTACACAGCCTGGAGGTGTGTTTGGGGTCATTGTTCTTTTGAAAAATAAATGATGGTCCAACTAAATGCAAACCGGATGGAATAGCATGCCGCTGCCAGATGCTGTGGTAGCCATGCTGGTTCAGTATGCCTTCAATTTTGAATAAATCTCCAACAGTGTCACCAGCAAAGCACCCCCACACCATCACTCCTCCTCCTCCATGCTTCACTGTGTGAACCAGGCATGTAGAGTCCATCCGTTCACCTTTTATGCATCGCACAAAGACACGGTGGTTGGAACCAAAGATCTCAAATTTGGACTCATCAGACCAAAGCACAGATTTCCACTGGTCTAATGTCCATTCCTTGTGTTCTTTAGCCCAAACAAGTCTCTTCTGCTTGTTGCCTGTCCTTAGCAGTGGTTTCCTAGCAGCTATTTTACCATGAAGGCCTGCTGCACAAAGTCTCCTCTTAACAGTTGTTGAAGAGATGTTTCTGCTGCTAGAACTCTGTGTGGCATTGACCTGGTCTCTAATCTGAGCTGCTGTTAACCTGCGATTTCTGAGGCTGGTGACTCGGATAAACTTATCCTCAGAAGCAGAGGTGACTCTTGGTCTTCCTTTCCTGGGGCAGTCCTCATGTGAGACAGTTTCTTTGTAGCGCTTGATGGTTTTTGCAACTGCACTTGGGGACGCTTTCAAAGTTTTCACAATTTTTCGGACTGACTGACCTTCATTTCTTAAAGTAATGATGGCCACTCGTTTTTCTTTACTTAGAATTTGTATGATGGCAAGAAAAAAGCATCTAACAGTCTATTCAGTAGGACTATCAGCTGTGTATCCACCAGACTTCTGCACAACACAAGTGATGGTCCCAACCCCATTTATAAGGCAAGAAATCCCACTTATTAAACCTGACTGGGCACACCTGTGAAGTGAAAACCATTTCCGGTGACTACCTCTTGAAGCTCATCAAGAGAATGCCAAGAGTGTGCAAAGCAGCCATCAAAGCAAAAGGTGGCTACTTTGAAGAACCTAGAATATAAGACATATTTTCAGTTGTTTCACACGTTTTTGTTAAGTATATAATTCCACATGTGTTAATTCATAGTTTTGATGCCTTCAGTGTGAATGTACAATTTTCTTAGTCATGAAAATACAGATAAATCTTTAAATGAGAAGGTGTGTCCACCTTTTGGTCTGTACTGTATATATACACTGCTCAAAAAAATAAAGGGAACACTTAAACAACAGAATATAACTCCAAGTGCATCAAACTGTCCACTTAGGAAATGACACTGATTGACAATCAATTTCACATGCTGTTGTGCAAATGGAATAGACAATAGATGGAAATTATTGGCAATTATCAAGACACCCTCAAAGGATTGATTCTGCAGGTGGGGACCACAGACCACATCTCAGTACCAATGCTTTCTGGCAGATGTTTTGGTCACTTTTGAATGTTGGTTATGCTTTCACACTCGTGGTAGCATGAGACGGACTCTACAACCCACAGAAGTTGCTCAGGTAGTGCAGCTCATCCAGGATGGCACATCAGTGCGAGCTGTGGCAAGAAGGTTTGCTGTGTCTGTCAGCGTAGTGTCCAGAGGCTGGAGGTGCTACCAGGAGACAGGCCAGTACACCAGGAGACAAGGAGGGGGCCGTAGGAGGGCAACAACCCAGCAGAAGTACCGCTACCTCCGCCTTTGTGCAAGGAGGAACAGGGGGAGCACTGACAGAGCCCTGCAAAATGACCTCCAGCAGGCCACAAATGTTCATGTGTCTGCACAAACGGTTAGAAACCGACTCCATGAGGGTGGTATGAAGGCCCGACGTCCACAGATGGGGGTTGTGATCACATCCCAACATTGTGCAGGACGCTTGGCATTTGCCACAGAACACCAGGATTGGCAAAGTCGCTACTGGCGCCCTGTGCTCTTCACAGATGAAAGCAGGTTCACACTGAGCACATGTGACAGACATGACAGAGTCTGGAGACGCCGCGGAGAGCGATCTGCTGCCTGCAACATCCTTCAGCATGACCGGTTTGGCAGTGGGTCAGTAATGGTGTGGAGTGGCATTTCTTTGGAGGGCCGCACAGCCCTCCATGTGCTCGCCAGACGTAGCCTGACTGCCATTAGGTACCGAGATGAGATCCTCAGACCCCTTGTGAGACCATATGCTGGTGCGGTTGGCCCTGGGTTCCTCCTAATGCAGGACAATGCCAGACCTCATGTGGCTGGAGTGTGTCAGCAGTTCCTGCAAGATGAAGGCATTGAGCTATGGACTGTCCCACCCGTTCCCCAGACCTGAATCCGATTGAGCACATCTGGGACATCATGTCTCGCTCCATCCACCAACGTCACGTTGCACCATAGACTTTCCAGAAGTTGGCGGATGATTTAGTCCAGGTCTGGGAGGAGATCCCAC
This sequence comes from Phyllobates terribilis, assembly GCF_046119375.1. Classification (NCBI taxonomy): domain Eukaryota; kingdom Metazoa; phylum Chordata; class Amphibia; order Anura; family Dendrobatidae; genus Phyllobates; species Phyllobates terribilis. The sequence goes on from NW_027362895.1 coordinate 4,413,909, forward strand.
AGGAGACCACCTCATCAGGAGCATGCCCAGGCGTTGTAGGGAGGTCATACAGGCACGTGGAGGCCGCACACAATACTGAACCTCATTTTGACTTGTTTTAAGGAGATTACATCAAAGTTGGATCAGCCTGTAGTGTGTTTTTCCACTTTAATTTTGGGGGTGGCTCCAAATCCAGGCCTCCATTAGTTAATAAATTTGATTTCCATTGATGATTTTTATGTGATTTTGTTGTCAGCACTTTCAGCTTTGTACAGAACAAAGTATTCAATGAGAATATTTCATTCATTCAGATCTAGGATGTGTTATTTGAGTGTTCCCTTTATTTTTTTGAGCAGTGTATGTATATGTGTGTGTATATATATAATTTTTTTTAATTTTTTTCAATACATATTTCACTTTGGAGCTGACATAAGTCATGGACATGGGCTCTGTATCATGATATGTCTCCAATTTAGCAAATCTAGATCATGAAAGTAACTCTGTGACCTGCCATGTTGTCACCCTGAGTAATATGCTATAGGTATCATTACTGAGTCATATAGTGATGAAGTGATTGACAGTTGCTCCTGCTTTCTATCGAGCGTCTCTCCTGCTCTCTCTCTCGAGCGTCTCTCCTGCTCTCTCTCTCGAGCATCTCTCCTGCTCTCTCTCGAGCGTCTCTCCTGCTCTCTCTCTCTAGCTTCTCTCCTGCTCTTTCTCTCGAGCGTCTCTCCTGCTCTCTCTCTCTCGAGCGTCTCTCCTGCTCTCTCTCTCGAGCGTCTCTCCTGCTCTCTCTCTCGAGCGTCTCTCCTGCTCTCTCTCTCGAGCGTCTCTCCTGCTCTCTCTCTCTCGAGCGTCTCTCCTGCTCTCTCTCGAGTGTCTCTCCTGCTCTCTCTCTCGAGCGTCTCTCCTGCTCTCTCTCTCGAGCGTCTCTCCTGCTCTCTCTCGAGCGTCTCTCCTGCTCTCTCTCTCGAGCTTCTCTCCTGCTCTCTCTCTCGAGCTTCTCTCCTGCTCTTTCTCTCAAGCGTCTCTCTCTCTCTTGCATCTCTCCTGCTCTCTCTCTCTCGAGCGTCTCTCCTGCTCTCTCTCTCGAGCGTCTCTCCTGCTCTCTCTCGAGCGTCTCTCCTGCTCTCTCTCGAGCTTCTCTCCTGCTCAATCTCTCGAGCGTCTCTCTCTCTCGAGCGTCTCTCCTGCTCTCTCTCTCTTGAGCGTCTCTCCTGCTCTCTCTCGAGCGTCTCTGCTGCTCTCTCTCGAGCGTCTCTCCTGCTCTCTCTCGAGCGTCTCTCCTGCTCTCTCTCTCGAGCTTCTCTCCTGCTCAATCTCTCGAGCGTCTCTCTCTCTCTCGAGCGTCTCTCCTGCTCTCTCTCTCTTGAGCGTCTCTCCTGCTCTCTCTCTCTCGAGTGTCTCTCTCTCTCTAGCGTCTCTCCTGCTCTCTCTCTCTCTCGAGCATCTCTCCTGCTCTCTCTCTCTCGAGCGTCTCTCCTGCTCTCTCTCTCGAGCGTCTCTCCTGCTCTCTCTCTCTCTCGAGCGTCTCTCCTGCTCTCTCTCTCGAGCGTCTCTCCTGCTCTCTCTCTCTCTCGAGCGCCTCTCCTGCTCTCTCTCTCGAGCGTCTCTCCTGCTCTCTCTCTCGAGCGTCTCTCCTGCTCTCTCTCTCGAACGTTTCTCCTGCTCTCTCTCTCTAGCGTCTCTCCTGCTCTCTCTCTCGAGCGTCTCTCCTGCTCTCTCTCTCTCGAGCGTCTCTCCTGCTCTCTCTCTCGAGCGTCTCTCCTGCGCTCTCTCTCTCAAGCGTCTCTCCTGCTCTCTCTCTCTCGAGCGTCTCTCCTGCTCTCTCTCTCTCGAGCGTCTCTCCTGCTCTCTCTCTCGAGCGTCTCTCCTGCTCTCTCTCGAGCGTCTCTCCTGCTCTCTCTCGAGCGTCTCTCCTGCTCTCTCTCTCTTGAGCGTCTTTCTAGCGTCTCTCCTGCTCTCTCTCTCTCGAGCGTCTCTCCTGCTCTCTCTCGAGCGTCTCTCCTGCTCTCTCTCGAGCGTCTCTCCTGCTCTCTCTCTCTCGAGCGTCTCTCCTGCTCTCTCTCTCTCGAGCGTCTCTCCTGCTCTCTCTCGAGCGTCTCTCCTGCTCTCTCTCTCGAGCGTCTCTCCTGCTCTCTCTCTCGAGCGTCTCTCCTGATCTTGAGCGTCTCTCCTGCTCTCTCTCTCTCTCGAGCGTCTCTCCTGCTCTCTCTCTCTCGAGCGTCTTTCTAGCGTCTCTCCTGCTCTCTCTCTCGAGCGTCTCTCCTGCTCTCTCTCTCTCGAGCGTCTCTCCTGCTCTCTCTCTCGAGCGTCTCTCCTGCTCTCTCTCTTGAGCGTCTCTCCTGCTCTCTCTCTCTCTCGAGCGTCTCTCCTGATCTCGAGCATCTCTCCTGCTCTCTCTCTCTCTCGAGCGTCTTTCTAGCGTCTCTCCTGCTCTCTCTCTCGAGCGTCTCTCCTGCTCTCTCTCTCTCGAGCGTCTTTCTAACGTCTCTCCTGCTCTCTCCAGCCCTTGTCTGCTTGATCGCTGATACTGCCATACTTTGTGGTCTGTATACACTGTGTTCCAAATTATTATGCAAATATTATTTTCTCAGATTTTCCCAAATTACCTATATGAATTGCAGTCATTGTAATTTTCCAGTCAAATAACTATTAGAGTACAATTGAAAGGTTTTTGTACAAACTGCCTATGATAACAGTATATTTAAAAAAATAAAACACTCAAACTGCACTCAAAATGCATGTTCCAAATTATTATGCACAGCAGAGTTTTCAACCTTTTAATTTTAATAAAGAACAAAAAAATGGTCTTTTTTGAAATTATAAGCATTAGCAGGTTATTACACACTGAAATCAAACAGTTTTCAACTCAAAACTTTATTCTAGGTGATGTTACATTTGCACATAGGACCCCTTGTTCGAAAGGAGCTTCTGAACTCTCTCGTCCATTGAATTTGTCAGGTTTTGGATGGTTTCTGCTTCAATTGTTTTGCATGAGGACAGAATACCCTCCCAGAGCTGTTGCTTAGATGTGAGCTGCCTCCCGCCATCATAGACACTCCTTTTGATGATGCTCCAGAGGTTCTCAATGGGGTTGAGGTCAGGGGAGCATGGGGGCCACACCATAAGTTTGTCCCCTTTTATGCCCATAGCAGCCAGAGATGCAGATGTGTTATGTGCAGCATGAGACGGGGCATTATCATGCATGAAAATGATCTTGCTGCGGAATGCACGGTTCTTCTTCTTGAACCATGGAAGCAAGTGCTGTTTGAGAAGCTCAACATACATTATGGAGTTCATCTTTACCCCTTCAGGGATCCTAAAAGGGCCGACAATCTCTCTCCCCATGATTCCAGCCCAAAACATTACTCCACCTCCTCCTTGTTGGCGCTGTAGCCGTGTTTGCATGGGGTGTCCATCAACCAGCCATCCTCCACTCCATCCATCTGGACCATCAAGATCATTTCATGCATGATAATGCACCGTCTCATGATGCACATAACACATCTGCATCTCTGGCTGCTATGGGCATAAAAGGGGACAAACTTATGGTGTGGCCCCCATGCTCCCCTGACCTCAACCCCATTCAGAACCTCTGGAGCATCATCAAAAGGAGTGTCTATGATGGCGGGAGGCAGTTCACATCTAAGCAACAGCTCTGGGAGGGTATTCTGTCCTCATGCACAACAATTAAAGCAGAAACCATCCAAAACCTGACAAATTCAATGGACGAGAGAGTTCAGAAGCTCCTTTCGAACAAGCGGTCCTATGTGCAAATGTAACATCACCTAGAATAAAGTTTTGAGTTGAAAACTGTTTGATTTCAGTTTGTAATAACCTGCTAATGCTTAGAATTTCAAAAATGACCATTTTTTTGTTCTTTATTAAAATGAAAAGGTTGAAAACTCTGCTGTGCATAATAATTTGGAACATGCATTTTGAGTGCAGTTTGAGTTTTTTATTTTTTAAAAAATATACTGTTATCATAGGCAGTTTGTACAAAAACCGTTCAATTGTACTCTAATAGTTATTGACTGGAAAATTACAATGACTGCAATTCATATAGGTAATTTGGGAAAATCTGAGAAAATATTATTTGCATAATAATTTGGAACACAGTGTATATGTACAATTTTAATATGATCAATAGAAATATGTAAATATATTATATATATACACACACTGCTCAAAAAATAAAGGGAACACTTAAACATCACAACTCCAAGTCAATAACACTTCTGTGAAATCTACCTGTCCAGTTATGAAGCAACACGGATTGTGAATCAATTTCTCCTGCTGTTGTGCAAATGGAGCAGACAACTGGTAGAAATGATAGGCAATTAGCCAGATACCCCCTATAAAGGAGTGGTTCTGCAGGTGGTGACCACAGACCATTTCTCTGTTCTCATTCTTTTTGGCTGATGTTTTGGTCACTTTTTCATTTTGCCATTGCTCTCACCCCTAGAGGTACATTAGCATTAGGCAGTGTCTACAGTACAACCCATAGAAGTTGCTCAGGTAGTGCCGTTCATCCAGGATGGCACATCAGTGCGAGCTGTGGCAAGAAGTGTAGCTGTGTCTGTCAGCACAGTGTCCAGAGCATGGAGCAGATACCAGGAGATGTGCAGGAAGCCATAGGAGGGCAACAACCCAGCAACAGGACCGTTACCTCCTCCTTTGTGCAAGGAGGAACAGGAGGAGCACTGCCAGAGCCCTGCAAAATGACCTCCAGCTGGCCACAAATGTGCATGTGTCTGCACAAACGGTTAGAAACCGACTCCATGAGGGTGGTATGAGGGCCCGATGTCCACAGATGGGGGTTGTGCTCACAGCCCAACACCGAGCAGGACGCTTGACATTTGCCACAGAACACCAGGATTGGCAAAGTCGCCACTGGTGCCCTCTGCTCTTCACAGATGAAAGCTCAGTATTGTGTGTGGCCTCCACGTGCCTGTATGACCTCCCTACAACGCCTGGGCATGCTCCTGATGAGGTTGCGGATGGTCTCCTGTGGGATCTCCTCCCAGACCTAGACTAAAGCATCAGCCAACTCCTGAACAGTCAGTGGTGCAACGCGACGTTGGTGGATGTGACTCGCCCCCTGGGCCGTGGGGTACTCGGATCCGGGCAGTAGGGGAACGATGGGAGTAGTAGTGGCAACCCGGTTTCGTGGCTCAGGGTGGTCAGGCCAGTGGTAGTCCGTTATGTGCTGATGTTTATGTCCGACTACGCCACCCGTGGATTTGCGGTTATTAGGAACCGCCGCTGCATGCCGACCGCTGGGGCTGATGAGGTGTGCAGCTAGGGTAGTGTGACTCCCCACGGGAAGAGTGCGGCCCCAGGGCAGTATAGTGGATGGTGGGAGTGATGGTGGTGAGAGTCCCAGTGCTGATAGTGCTGGAGAAGCAAGGAGCACACAGACAACAGGTTGCAGTCCAGGGTCTTTACTAGAACAGGTAAATTGACCCATAAACAGTCCCGGCTAGGAGGGGGACCTGGATGTCTGAGAGCAACGGGGAAATTGGCCCTGGTCAGGGTGAGGGTGTAGGCCTACCGTGCTTTCTGCGCTCCTTCTGGCTATCTCCTCCTGATAGGGTAACAGCCCACGTTTCCAAGCTTTCCATGTATTCTCGCCTGTATGGCCTGCGACGTGGGTTCCTTTCTGCTCCCAGCCTTGTACGGCTTTACTGGTACCTTCTGTTGTGGCAGGGCCTCCAGGCTTCTTAGGCCAAGGAATATACAGTCCCCTGCGGACTGGTTCTCTGCTGGGGGATGTGGAATCCTCTCAGCCTCAGACACCAAAGTCTGGTAAATTAAGTCCTCTTTCTGCCAAGACAGGCTCTCTTCGCCTCTTGTCTCTGGCTTGTGGCTCTCCTCCTGCCACACTTCCTCTTAGGTGCAGTGCAACTGTCTGTCCCTGTTCTGCTCTGGGACAAGTCTCAATGCTGAGACAGGCCATCCAGTTCTCTCTAACCCTGCCCCCAGCACCAGCTTTTATAGGGGCAGCCTGCTCCCCCTACTGGCCTGAGACAGGAGGCATTGCATGCTAATGTTCCCCTGACAAGAGAACCTCCCCCTTGCTCTCAGACACAGCTTTAATACATTTTGTGGCATCCAGGCCAGGCTGACACATTCCCCCCTAGTGAAATTTAGTACTCCGGGACTAAACAATAAACAAAGACAATAAAACATTAATAGACATTAATAGACAGACGACACACAAATTGAGTTCTTAAGGTCACAGTGTGGCCTGTGACCGGGTGTCCATATCACCAATACAACGGGGAGCCTTAACCAGGTGGGGGTCTGTCCTACCCCAAGTCCTTCACAGTCTTAGTTCATTCCTTGGTTAGGCTCCGAACGCAGTCCATACCAGGTCCCGGTTATAAAAAGTCCATAACCTGTGAGTCCTTACAGTAACTGCAAGAAACTGAAACACGGAATTACCAAACATGCATGTAACTTTGCAAACAATTCAACATTTGGCAACAAGGTTATTTACAATTTTAGTGCGCTCTATATTCTCCAGCGAGCGGGTATCAGCCCCTTTGTGCTCCTGGTTGACCTACGTAGCCCACTGTCTGGTGGTGGACCAACCTGGCTTTCCCCACTAGCGTTAGGGGTACAGCTATCAGCTGGGTGTACAGGTAGGGAAGGCAGCTGTCTGTGGGTCCTTTGGCTTACCGCAGGCATGGCAGGCTCACTGTCAGCAGAGGGTTGACTCTCCTGGGCTGCTGGTACAGGCTCTTCTGCCTCTGGAACCGCTTGCTCCTCTTCACCTTCCGGCTCTGGTGTTGGTTGTTGCTGTGCCGGTTGCAGGAAATGCAGGACGGGTACCACTATGGCATCATTTATGCGAGTCCAGGACTGAGGGAACTCTCCGAGAACGGTGCTGATCATTTCTTCCTTGTCCTCTGCGGGTTCAAGGTCACTCTGATCCTCTTCTGCACTACGGAGTTGCTCGGGCATCTTTTGAGATGGTCTCTGGAGACGGTACTAGTGGTTTCTCCTCCGTCCTTGGTGATCACGCACACCTTCGGGTTGTCGTGATCAGACTGCAGTACGGTGTAGGGTTCCCTTTCCCACTGGTCGTCCAACTTGTGAAGCCTTCTTTTTCGCTTTAGGACTTGCTCACCAGGTTCTAGGGGACCAGCAGGGGCGTGTTGGTTGAAGAGTTTTTCTTGCCTCTCTCTCACCTGGGCCAGGCTCTTCTCCACAGTCTACTGCACCTTCTTGTACTGCAGTTGCCTTTCCGTATCCCAGTCCGCATCCGGGGAGGTGTCCTCAGGCGTTAGGACTCCCATCTCCAGGTCTATAGGCAGCTTACCCGGTCTGGGTCGCATCAGGTAAGCCGGGGTGCAGTTGGTAGCATTCACCGGGATATGATTGTATAAGTCTATCAGGTCCGGCAGTTTTTCTGGCCACAGGCTGCGCTCCTCCAGGGGCAACGTCTTCAGGAGATCAATGACTATATTGTTCATCTTCTCACACATCCCGTTGGTTTGTGGGTGGTAAGGCGTTGTCCGAATCTTCTTACAGCCATAGAGGTTGCCGAACTCCTGGAAGATTTCAGCCTCGAACGCTGGACCCTGGTCTGTCAGGACCTGTTCCGGATACCCGTGTGGACGGCAGAAATATTGCTGGAAGGCTCTGGCCGCTGTTTGGGCTGTCAAGTCTTTTACTGGGACCACCACTAGAAAACGGGAATAGTGGTCCACGATTGTCAGGGCATAGATGTATCCTGACCGGCTGGGAGCCAATTTGACATGGTCCAGAGCTACCAGCTCAAGAGGCTGCGTGGTGACGATGGGCCTCAAGGGTGTCTTCTGGCTGGTGCGGTCCTTCCTCCTTAGGTGACAAGGGCCACAGTCTCTGCACCATTTTTCTACAGCTCCTCTCATGCCGACCCAAAAGAACCTTCCTCTTAGTAGGAACTCCAGTTTCTTCCAACCGAACCGATGTGTCCCGCTCTGTCATGGTAAGCCCCCAGGACCATAGCTGCATCCCGCCTTGGGACCACGACTTGCCAGGTCAGCTCGTGCGTCCGGTGGTTGACAATCCTTCTGCACAACTTGCCTTCGTAGAGGAACAGCTTGCTCTTCTCTTTCCATAGCTGCTTGGCTTCCTCTGGAGCATCCGGATCTATGCGGGCATCTTCCTGGGTCAGCAGATCTTTCACCAGGCGGATGGCAGGGTCACTATCTTGGGTCTCGGCCCAGCTGTGTTGAGGTAGGGGATTTATCATCACGGTTGTTAGATCCTCCTCCTTCACGCGGTGGGAGTATTGAACAGCTCCATACCGGTGAAACGCGGGGAGTTCTACCTCCTCCAGCTCTTCTGGGTCTTCGTCACCTTCAGATAAGTGAGGCATCCTCGATAGGGCGTCAGCGTTGGCATTGGTTTTGCCGGCCCGGTACTTGATCAGTCATAGTTGGAGAGACGGGCCATCCACCGCTGTTCTAGGGCACCCAGTCTTGCATTGTCCAGGTGTGTCAACGGGTTGTTGTCCGTGTACACGGTGAACTTTGCGGAGGCCAGGTAATGCTTGAAGCGTTCCGTCACGGCCCACACCACCGCCAAGAATTCTAGCTTGAAGGAGCTGTAATTCTCCGGGTTCCTCTTGGTGGGTCTCAGCTTCCGGCTGGCGTACGCGATCACCCTTTCTCTGCCCTGTTGGTTTTGGAACAGTACGGCTCCCAGTCCCACATTACTGGCATCTGTGTGGAGAATGAAAGGCTGGCCATAATCAGGGTAGGCCAGGATCTCGTCCCCTGTGAGGGCCATCTTTAGCTGGCGGAAGGACTCCTCTTCCGGTTTATCCCACTTGAAGGGCGGCTTTTGGCTCCTGGACTTAGACTGTCCGATCAGGAGGTCCTGCATAGGAGCTGCCATCTTAGTGAACCCGGGGATGAACCTTCGGTAGTAGCCTACCAACCCGAGAAACTGTCTCACCTCTTTGATGTTCGAGGGGCTTGGCCAGCTCTTGATTGCCGTGACCTTGTCAGGGTCGGGGGCCACTCCTTCCGCGCTTACCACGTGCCCTAGGTACTGGTCCTTTGGTTTCAGCAGGTGACACTTCGATGGTTTCACCTTCAGGCTATAGCCTGCCAGGGCTTCGAACACCTCGGCCAGGTGCTTTAGGTGGTCCTCGTAGGTCTTCGAATAGACGATCACGTCGTCCAGGTAAAGGAGGACCGTCTCGAAGTTTCGGTGCCCTAGACATCATTCCATCAGCCTCTGGAAGGTCCCTGGTGCGTTGCAGAGCCCGAAGGGCATACAGTTGAACTCACTCAGTCCCATCGGGGTGGTGAAGGCAGTCTTCTCCTTGTCAGCCTCTGCCACAGGAACCTGCCAGTACCCGCTAGTAAGGTCCAAAGTAGAAAAGAAGTTAGCAGATTTTAGTGCGGCTAAAGACTCCTCTATTCTAGGCAGCGGATATGCGTCTTTGTGGGTGATACGGTTGATTTGTCTATAGTCCACGCACATTCTCATGGTGCCGTATTTCTTTTTGACCAGAACCAAGGGGGCTGCCCAGGGGCTACAGCTGTCTCTAATAACCCCAGCTTCTTTCATCTCTCTTAGCATGCCCTTTGCGTTCTGATAATGTGCAGGGGGTACAGGTCTGTGCCTCTCTTTTATTGGTGGGTGGCTCCCTGTGGGGATGTGGTGTTCTATCCCTTTTACTCTGCCGAAGTCTAGCGGGTGCTTACTAAAGACTCTCTCGTACTCCTGTACCACCCGGTAGACTCCTTGTTTTTGGTGCAGGGGAGTGGAGTCAGCACCCACATGGAGTTTCTGGCACCAGTCCTCCTTTTGTTTCTGGGAGCCATTACCCTCCGCCTGAGGAGATGGAGGCAAGGGTTCCATGGCCCTGATAGCTTTGTGTTCGACAACAAACAGTTTGGCGAGTGTAGCGTACCTGGGTAAGTGTACTTCCCTCTCCCCAATGTTGAGGATGCGGACGGGCACCCTCCCATGACGGACATCAACCACCCCCCGGGCTGTCAAAATGGTGGGCCTGCTGTCTGAGTACACGGGTTCTACCATGGCTTGGTAGTCTCTACCTCTCAACCCGATTGCAGTCCGACACCAGATCATCATTTCACTTTTGGGAGGCATGGAAATGGGGAATGGGTCACTCAGTCTTACGCTACCGATCTCACCACCAGACAGTTCTACCTGCTGCCGTCTCATCAGGGCTTTTATCTCCTTGTTGAGGACTCTCTGTTGGCTGGAACTAGCATTCACCGCCACCTGTTGTAGAATTACAATTACCTCTGAAAGACAATTTTCAATTACGTTAGTACCCACAGTTATTTTAGGGTGACTTTCACGACGGTCAATGTCCACAATAATCACCCCCTGTGCCGGCAGTTCAACTTTACCAATTTTAATGGTCATCTCCTTGAACCCCATCTGCGGCACGGGTAAGCCATTACTGGCGATGATGCTCAAGTTATTGTCTGGATACCGTGTGATATCAGCATCAGTCCAATACTGCTTAAAAAGTACATAAGGGATAGTGGTTACTTGTGACCTATTATCCAGCAAGGCGCTCATGGGGATACCGTGCAGCACCATGGGTAAAACCGGGCGCCCCCCAACGTACTTATTACGCCAATTGTAAGGGCCTGGTGATCTTATGCCTGGGGGTTGGCCCTTTGCCCCAGGTTGGACCCTTTTAAATTACAGTACCTGGAAATGTGTCCGGGATGGTTGCATCGACGGCAAATGGGCTGTCCATCCTCTGCGTAGCGGTCTGTGGGCCTCCCTCGGAACGACGGGATCCTCCTCTGTCGACGCCACGGGACATCCTCCGGACTTGAAGCCAGCTCGATGGGTCTTGACGGGTCCACTTGCAACGCCTGGACGGTCCTGGTCAACGCCGCGACGCTCCTGGTCAGCTCCTGGACTTGGTGGTGCAGGTCTTTCGACGGGGCTTGGTTCAGGGCCTGTGCATCAGCCCCCACGGGATCCATAGAGGAGGGCGCCGCCTCCTGGTGGTTGGTGAGAGCAGGGCGCCGGGGGTTTATAGCGCCACTGGTTGCAGATTCACGGAGCACCCTTATGGCCCTGTCCTTAAATTGGGCAAAGGTTAGGTCGGGGTTCTGAAAGAACATGAGACGCAGTTGGGCCCTGTGGGCGCTAGACAGCAGACCTTCTATGAATTGTTCTGTTAGCAGCTTATCCGTTTCCTGCACACTGCCAGGGTCAGTTTGTTGAATAGCCCTCAAGGCTTCCTGCAGATTTAGGGCATAGTCTCTGATGCTGTCCTGTGCCCGCTGCTTACATCCATAGAACCTCATTTTAATCTCAGCGGAGGTACGTGTGTCAAAGGTACCCCGCAGCCGGGCCAGAATACCCTTCACAGTCCTTTTATCCTCAGTGGGCCATGATTTTACCTCCCTTTGGGCTGCGCCAGTTAACTGCCCTGTCAATATGCTGACCTTCTGTTCCTCTGTCAGGGGGTAAACGTGGAACAAACTGTATAGCCTTTCCTTGAAGTCAGTTAGGGCATGGGGCTCCCCTGAGTATTTGGGCAGCCAGGCCGCTCCAGGGATGTAGGGCAGGGAAAAGGGCATCACCGCTGCTGCAGCTGCGTTGGTGGTAGTGGGCGCCTCTGTGTCCGACATCTTCCTCCCCCCTAGTTAAGCGTGGCCTACCTTCCGACGATCCTCTTCTGTAGGCCGCGGCTCCGCTGCTGCTGCTCTGGACGAGGAGCTTGCGTCGCGTCCTGATGACGTCAGCGTCGCTCTCTCTCTCTTCCAGGACCTTGCGCAGCGTCGGTGCGTGGGGCGGAGCTTCGGATCTCGCGTGGTTTTGAAGTCCACGCCCCTCTTCTTCCCGCGCGGCGTCCTGAAGATGGCGTCCGATGGCGAGAAACAGCTGCGGATGGCGGGAAGACGGCAGAAGACGGCGGGAAACAGTCCAAGATGGCGTCTGATGGCGGGAATCGGCTCCGGATGGTGGGAAACGACTCCGGACGGCGGGAAACTTCGCCACAGGTAAGTTACAAAAGTCTTTTTCAGGCACGCAGTACCCGGTGGTTGCGGGCATGAAATCCTGCCGACTACGCCAAAGCTGACTCGCCCCTTGGGCCGTGGGGCACTCGGATCCGGGCAGTCTGGGAACGATGGGAGTAGTAGTGGCAACCCGGTTCCGTGGCTCAGGGTGGTCAGGCCAGTGGTAGTCCGTTATGTGCTATTGATTATGTCCGACTACGCCACCCGTGGATTGTGGTTATTAGGAACCGCCGCTGCATGCCGACCGCTGGGGCTGATGAGGTGTGCAGCTAGGGTAGTGTGACTCCCCACGGGAAGAGTGCGGCCCCAGGGCAGTATAGTGGATGGTGGGAGTGATGGTGGTGAGAGTCCCAGTGCTGATAGTGCTGGAGAAGCAAGGAGCACACAGACAACAGGTTGCAGTCCAGGGTCTTTACTAGAACAGGTAAATTGACCCATAAACAGTCCCGGCTAGGAGGGGGACCTGGATGTCTGAGAGCAACGGGGAAATTGGCCCTGGTCAGGGTAAGGGTGTAGGCCTACCGTGCTTTCTGCGCTCCTTCTGGCTATCTCCTCCTGATAGGGTAACAGCCCACGTTTCCAAGCTTTCTGTGTATTCTCGCCTGTATGGCCTGCGACGTGGGTTCCTTTCTGCTCCCAGCCTTGTACGGCTTTACTGGTCCCTTCTGTTGTGGCAGGGCCTCCAGGCTTCTTAGGCCAAGGAATATACAGTCCCCTGCGGACTGGTTCTCTGCTGGGGGATGTGGAATCCTCTCAGCCTCAGACACCAAAGTCTGGTAAATTAAGTCCTCTTTCTGCCAAGACAGGCTCTCTTCGCCTCTTGTCTCTGGCTTGTGGCTCTCCTCCTGCCACACTTCCTCTTAGGTGCAGTGCAACTGTCTGTCCCTGTTCTGCTCTGGGACAAGTCTCAATGCTGAGACAGGCCATCCAGTTCTCTCTAACCCTGCCCCCAGCACCAGTTTTTATAGGGGCAGCCTGCTCCCCCTACTGGCCTGAGACAGGAGGCATTGCATGCTAATGTTCCCCTGACTAGAGAACCTCCCCCTTGCTCTCAGACACAGCTTTAATACATTTTGTGGCATCCAGGCCAGGGTGACACAGATGGAGCGAGACATGATGTCCCAGATGTGCTCAATCGGATTCAGGTCTGGGGAACAGGCGGGCCAGTCCATAGCTTCAATGCCTTCACCTTGCAGAAACTGCTGACACACTCCAGCCACATGAGGTCTGGCAATGTCCTGCATACTGCATAAGGGGCATAATGGGGGCATTACACTGTGTGGGGGCATAATACATACTACATAAGGGGCATAATGGGGGCATTAAACTTTTTGGGGCATCATACATACTGCATAAGGGGCATAATGGGGGCAATACACTGTGTGGGGGCATCATACATACTGCATAAGGGGCATAATGGGGGCATTACATTGTGTGGTAGCATCATACATCTTGTATAAGGGGCATAATGGGGGCATTACACTGTGTGGGAGCATCATACATACTGCATGAGGGGCATAATGGTGGCATACACTGTGTGGTGCATCATACATACTGTATAAGGGGCATAATGGGGGCATTACACTGTGTGGGGCATCATATATACTGTATAAGGGGCATAATGGGGCATTACACTGTGTGGAGGCATCATACATACTGCATAAGGGGCATAATGGGGGCATTACACTGTGTGGGGGCATCATACATACTGCATAAGGAGCATAATGGGGGCATTACACTGTGTGGGGGCATCATGTATACTGCATAAGGGGCATAATGGGGGCATTACACTGTGTGGGGGCATCATACATCCTGCATAAGGGGCATAATGGGGGCATTACACTGTGTGGGGGGCATCATACATCCTGCATAAGGGGCATAACACTGTGTGGGGGCATCATACATCCTGCATAAGGGGCATAATGGGGGCATTACACTGTGTGGGGGGCATCATACATACTGCATAAGGGGCATAATGGGGGCATTACACTGTGTGGGGGCATCATACATCCTGCATAAGGGGCATAATGGGGGCATTACACTGTGTGGGGGCATCATGCATCCTGCATAAGGGGCATAATGGGGGCATTACACTGTGTGGGGGCATCATACATACTGCATAAGGGGTATAATGGGGGCATTACACTGTGGGGGGCATCATGCATCCTACATAAGGGGCATAATGGGGGCATTACACTGTGTGGGGGCATCATACATACTGCATAAGGGGTATAATGGGGGCATTACACTGTGGGGGGCATCATGCATCCTACATAAGGGGCATAATGGGGGCATTACACTGTGTGGGGGCATCATACATTCTGTATAAGGGGCATAATGGGGGCATTACACTGTGGGGCCAGTAAAGGGGCCCTTTACTATGAGAACAATACGTTTCCTCCCTTCCTGTCTCCATAGTTGGGTCGTATGTATCTATTACAGGAAACAGAACAAAAACCTTATGATTCTTATAAAGGGGCAACACAAGACCCCAAAAGAGTCTCTGTGCTCAAGGGGTTAATGCCCCCTGCGCCCAGTAATGGGGGATCCCCACATACCTCCACCTGCAGAGCCGCCACCACATATATGGCTGCTCTGTGCGCACAGGAGCTGTGATGAGGTCACAGGAGGGGAAGAGTCAGGGGTCACATGATCAGGGGCCTCAGTGGATGTGTGACACCCCAGGGGTCTGGTTGCCACAGTGATAGAGATATTATGTCTGAGAGCAGGTGGGAGGTCCTTTGGTCAGGGATCCTGTGCATGCCACACCTCCTGCCCAGTCTTGGGAGGGGAAGGACTTCCCCTATATAAACCTGGGGCTGAGGCAGGGTAGGGAGTTCTGAGAGGAGAAGACAAGGAGCAGAGCTGCTCTATGGGCTCTGCTCCACAGGCAGGCCCTGTCCAGGGGCCTGAGCCTGGAGTCAAGGAGAGTAGAGACAAGAAACAGTCATATGAAGAAACAGCAGAAGCTCAGTGGGAGCAATACTAATACGAGTCAGGGGCTGGCAGCTGCAGAGGTCGCCCTGACTGAGAAGCTTTCTTACCGGACCCGGCGTCCGAGGCTGTGGGGACTAACTCTTACCCAGCAGCAGAAGCCGACCGGCAGGGGATTTCAGGTCCTCAGGCCCAGAAACCCGAAGGCACGGTCACACGCGTGGGACCAGTACCGCCATCGTGGAGCGGAAGCCATTAGAAGGCCCCGAGTCACCGGCCATACGGGTGAGCACCACACGGTACACTCAGGGACGTGGGCTACTTATATCCGCTTCTAGCAAGGTAGCCAGAAGAGTACAGTCAGTTTGGGAGGCCTACAACTCCGCCTGGCCAGGGGAGATCCCATCTGCTCAAGGACTGACCAGGCCCCGTTCGCTAGCAAGTACTCCGGGAGGGTCTATCGTTGTTACCAGTAAAGACCCTGAATTACACCGCACCGTCTCTGAGTGGTTCCTGCTACCCCCATTTTCCACGTCGGCTGCCCTGAGGCCATATCCCTCCCGTTGGGGGTTATACTATCACGCTGCACAATTCTACACCGGCCTCAGCGGTCTGCCCTGCAGCGGCAGCTCCATAGCTGCAAATCAACGGGTGGCGTAGTCGACACTCAAATAACATCTATCAAGACTGCCACACACTGAGTTGACTCCCTGGGCACGGACCGGGTCCCCGCCACTCGGAGACTACAACCCTCATCTGATCCGGTTCCGGGTAAGCCCCGTGCGCGAGACGCTGCGCGACACAGCAGGCCCAGGGGCGCGTCAGATGCAGGACTCTGCTGTGCTGGTTGTCATGGTGCTGGATGAGCTGAAGTTTATGTGTGGGGTCAGTAGTAGTGTTGAGCGATACCTTCCGATATCGGGAAATATCGTATCAGATTGGATAGGACCGATACCCAAAAGTATCGGATATCGCCGATTCCGATACCGGAAACCAATGCAAGTCAATGGGACACTAATATCGGAAAGCCATCCCAGCGTGAGAGAATTCTCCTGATTGTTTAAAAGCCGGCGGGCGGTAAAAAGCCGCCGGCTTTTAAACAATCACACAGCCCCATACTGCTTCCCCGCAGCCTCCCACCCCGATCCTGCGCTCCCCCCGCCACCTCCCATCCCGATCGTAAGTTAGGACCGGGCGGGGAGCGCAGCACCAAGGAGCAGGGAGCGAAGGACCCGGGCGGGGAAGCCGGCAGTGAAAAGACTACACCGCCGGCTTTCCCGTTCTGTGCTGCGCTCTCCCGCCGGTTATTTCAAATGAACAGCTGAGGTATCAGGTGATGCTGATCAGCTGTTCATTTGAAGTAGCCGCGGTGCCCTCAGAGGGTTCATGTGAGTTCATGCTTCACTGCATGAACTCACATGAACTTTCCCACGGCCGCACAGGTCAGCCTCACCACCCAGACCATCAGACCCATCATGATTGGTGTGTGCGCAGGTGTCTGTGCGATGTGTGCGGGTGTGTGCGCGATGTCTGCGGGTGTCTGCGTGCAGGCAGACATAGGCTAATGTGACACTACTACTCCCATCGGCCTATGTCTGTCCCCCGTCCACTTGTGCCAGCAGGATCAGCTCGATGGGCGCAGTAGCTATTTTAGCTGCCCCATATGTTATTTTTTCCCCTATACATCTTTTATGTTTTTAAGCCCCCCATATATTTTTTTTGTTTTTGGTCCCCAATAAATTTTAAATACATTTTTCATTGGTGGCCAGTGGTTACCTAAAATAAATTAGTTCATACATTACCTGTCCCCGCCGATCGCCACCTAAAATAAAGTAAAAAATAAAAAACTACACCTATACTCACCTAGACACCTAATTCCCCGAAGCCATCGATCTCCTGTAATAAAATATAAAATAATAAACCACAACCTTATCCTTACCCCTCCGTAGTAGTCCACGAGTGTCCCACGAAGATCTCCAGTTTAGAGCAGCCACATAAAATGTGACCGCTCTAAACCACTGCCGCCGCTAGAATGACGGGGCCGTAAAGCAGCCCCATCATTGCATAAACCGGTGTCTAGGTGAGTATAGGTGTAGTTTTTTATTTTTTACTTTATTTTAGGTGGCGATCAGGTAATGTATGAACTAATTTATTTTAGGTAACCACTGGCCACCAATGAAAAATGTATTTAAAATTTATTGGGGACCAAAAACAAAAAAAATATATGGGGGGCCTAAAAACATAAAAGATGTATAGGGGCAAAAATAACATATGGGGCAGTTTAAATAGCAGGATCAGGCTGATGGGAACTACTGCTCCCATCGAGCTGATCCTGCTGGCACGAGTGGACGGGGGACAGACAAAGGCCGATGTGAGTAGTAGTGTCACATCGGCCTATGTCTGCCTGCACGCAGACACCCGCAGACATCGCGCACACACCCGCACACATCGCACAGACACCCGCGCACACTCCAATCATGATGGGTCTGATGGTCTGGGAGGTGAGGCTGACCTGTGCGGCCGTGGGAAAGTTCATGTGAGTTCATGCAGTGAAGCATGAACTCACATGAACCCTCTGAGGGCACCGCAGCTACTTCAAATGAACAGCTGATCAGCATCACCTGATACCTCAGCTGTTCATTTGAAATAACCGGCGGGAGAGCGCAGCACAAAACGGGAAAGCCGGCGGTGAAGTCTTTTCCCTGCCGGCTTCCCCGCCTGGGTCCTTCGCTCCCTGCTCCTTGGTGCTGCGCTCCCCGCCCGGTCCTAACTTACGATCGGGATGTGAGGTGGCGGGGGGAGCGCAGGATCGGGGTGGGAGGCTGCGGGGAAGCAGTATGGGGCTGTGTGATTGTTTAAAAGCCGGCGGCTTTTTACCGCCTGCCGGCTTTTAAACAATCAGGAGAATTCTCTCACGCTGGGATGGCATTCCGATATTAGCGTCCCATTGACTTGCATTGGTTTCCGGTATCGGAATCGGCGATATCCGATACTTTTTGGGTATCGGTCCGATCCAATCCGATCCGATATTTCCCGATATCGGAAGGTATCGCTCAACATTAAGTAATACATAAGAATAATATGTACTATGTCTGACCACTACAAACACTCATCTGAACTGGTCCAAGTGCTGTCAGGTTTTTTCACGGGCAGCACTTAGACAATACGGTCGTGTGAATATAGGCTTATGATGCATCTGGTAATAAACATGTTAAGGATGGGCCGCTACTCATGGGCCACTGCTGTGTGCTTGCCCCCCAGGCTAAAATGTGCCAGCCAGCCCCTGCTGCACCGGGTGCCAGAAAACCTAGATACACCTTTGGAATAGGTATCCTGCAAAGTAAGGATGGGGTTTGGTGTTTTTAAATGATTTTATTGACTCTGTGCATTTATATTTTGTATCAATAATATGATATGGTTATATATATCTTCTGGATATCAGGAGGGCTTATCCCTGTGCCTTGACTCTCACCTTCTCCTTCGATGTCCTGTATAGGCCAAAAAAAACTACGCGTTTCGAGGACTCACAGTTCCTCTTCGTCAGCTTCTCGCTGGTAGTCAAACTGGTAACCTAATAAAGTCCAAACGCCCCCCACAAAGATAATACAACCAAAGAAATGGAGGAAGATCCAATACTAACAAGACGGTGCAAAAGGACATATGGAGGTGCAATAGAACTAAGATAGAATTCCAATAAGAATAGACTGTGTGTGAAAAAAATAATAATAAAAAAGACTTTGTTCAAACTTTCACAATTAGTTAAAAATGAATAAAAATTATATACTTATATTTCTGATGGCTATAAAAAACAGTCTGTTAATCAGTGTATATTACCAGGATAGTATAAATTCGGCACTTAGTACCATCCAGAGATAAAAAGGAAAAAATGAAGGAGAAAAATAAAAACATTATATAGTATCTCCAATAGGGGTATCAATGTATAGAAACAAATACATATATAAAATAGGTGGATTCAAAGGAATATATCCAAAAGACATATTATATTGATAAAATATAAGGAGGTTCATAAAAGTGCAATGTAAATGTTCAATTGGTACTGGGATAAAAAATACATACAGTATATACCGCTGCGAGTTGAAGGCATACAGCTGACTCTCGTGATTAAGGCCCTTCAGAGCCAAGCTATTTAATGTGAAGAACCATTTGGATTCCATCCGCGACATTAATCTCAGGTAATCACCTCCCCTCCATTTTCTGGGGACTAATCGGATCCCACAAAACTTAGTGTCCTTATAAGATTGGTTGTGGAACTTCCGGTAGTGCCGGGACAGTGGATGCCCTTCAAAACCTTCATTCATGTTGATAAAGTGTTCCTTCAGCCTTTTGATAACTTGCGCTTTGTACAGACATCTCCTCCTGCCAAGGCATAAAAAGGGCGTGGCTTGGGGTGTGGATAGGGGCGTGGCCAGACTACGCGTGCCGCATGGTTTCGCCCTCTTTCTAGTCCTCATAGGTTGGCGGTATGCTTGTACTGAGCAGATCTCGGATATCAGTGATTAGGTCCCATATTGTGCACTGTAAGGTCTGGAAAAGCTCCTTCTATCCGTCTCTGTAGCACCAGAGGAAGAACAGAGGGGAAAAGACAGGATTTTCTACATGTCGCGTTATGTAGATGTTCTGCAGATTTATCACAACCGTCCACAAGAAGAAACTGCCATCACAGAGCCGCCTTTAGCTGTTGGAAAAGTTTAAACTTAGTTTTGAATAGTTGCTATAGCCAACAAGGACTTTCTATTTATGCTGGGTCACATGATGCTGGTGCTGGGTGATGTCATGTGACGGAATGTTGTGGGTGATGATGTCACAGAGGGCGTTGTGATGTCACCCTTGGGGTATATAAGGGGGCTCCATCCACCTGGAGCTCATATCTCATTGGCCATATCTTGGTGCTGAGATACCCCCTGGAGACAATGAGGATCGCCATATTGTTTCTGTGCTGTACCCTGTTCTACCCTGTGAATTACCATAGGCTGCCGGTGAGTACCTGTCTATTATTACATATGGAGGACGTTTAGAATCAGCTGCGGCAGGGGAAGGGGATGGGGAGGGGGGTCCTGTAAGAATTTACCTGCGGGAATAAGAGGTTATGGCAGGGAAAGGAGCTTAGGAAGTGACAGTCAGAGGGGATATAAGTGTGGGGTGACCCCTCTGACTCCCACATTCCTGCCTTGTCCTTGTAGTGATTAATGACTTTGGTGTTGTCCCTTATATATCACTTTGCAGTCACCAGTGATCGCTCCGCACTGTGATCCTAAACTACAGTCTCATTTACCTTTTTGCAAACGCCCAGAAGGGGAGGAGTGACATCACACCCATGTGAGCAGATCCCGCCCACTTTTACTGCAGTCGTAATGCGAGCTAGCTGTATTCTGTTTTCATGGAAATATCAGCAGCTGCTCCCCCTAGTGTTTACAAGATGAAAACATCAAAAGAGTTAAAATATTTTTTTCAGATTTTATACCATTAAAACCTTTTTAAATATATATGTGTATTTATATATAAATATAAATACTTTACAATTTTACAATTGTAAAAAAATTGCTGACACTTTCCCTTTAAAAGATCTAAAGACGTTCTGCTTCATGTGCCATTGTGACCAATCACAGCACAGATTATATTTTTTAAACTTTTCTTGAAAAACTGAAGCTGCTCCGTCATGTGGAAGGGTTCTCTTTTAGACATTTAGTTAGGTCCAAAGTATCAGTGACATGATGGATAGAACTGTGCAATGATGTCACAGAGGGCTTTGTGATGTCACCCCTGGGTATATTAGAAGCCTCGGCCCATCTGCAGCTTGTATCTCATTGACCATACCTTGGTGCTGAGAGACCTCTGGAGATGATGAGTATCATCCTATCATTTCTGTGCTTTACGTTGCTCTACCCCCCACATTACAGTACACTGAGGGCGAGTATGTTCTCATCAATATGGAGGTCACAAGGATCAGCTAATGAGAATATCGCCTCTTGCAGGACTTCTCATACTGGACACGTGACCGTCCGTCATATGAAAGTCCAACTGTAAATAATATTCCATGGACCCTGGAGGTGAATCCCAAACTTCTTCCTGATCTTCTCAATGGGATATTTCTGAAAGTTGCTTGATAATGTATCCATCACTGTATAATAACAAGGGCTCTCTGTTTGACTGGATTGGGTATAAATATACAGGACTTTATTATGTTTTTTTTCTTTATTATAGGATGACCCACTACCCGTGGATCTCAGAAGAAGCACCTATCAAGCTTCCATCAATCTTCCTCTTTGGCTCTTCCGTGACGCAGTTTTTGTTGCGGTGATGACACTACTGACAATACTAGAGTATTTGGCCTTAAGTCTTGTCCTGAGCAAGTGGGCAATGTCTGAACCTGGTGAAACAATCAGAAAACTCCTGAGAACAAAACCATTCTGAAGGAACAAAGTGCTTGTAAGGAGCCGATTTGCATCCCTCAGATTCAGAAGCAAGACTCCAGGAGAACACCTGTCCTGCCCAATGGCAAATGTTCTACTCCATCCATGGCTCCTGCACCGCAGGATGCGAAAAAGGTTCCTAGTTGCAACTATAAAGTGGCGTTCAGTGATATTGTCTGGGTCAGAATGATCCCTCACAACAATATAGGAAGAAGAGCTCGAAGTTCAACGGAGCTTAAAGAGAGGTTACTGATTTTTCAGAGAAGCCAACAACCCAGAATTCCAGAGCCAAGAGCACCAGAACCTAGAACACCAGAACCTACCATGTCAGAACCTAGTATGTCAGAACCTAGAATGCCAGAGCCTGAAATGCCTACAACACCTCAACCCAAAATCAAGAGGAGAAGATGTTTCCTTAGATGTCTTAGAGGCGAGGAAGATTGAGAAGGCAACTGCTTGAACTTTCCCATTGCTCGTGTTTTCATCACAGGTTAGTCCTATACATGCTGTCTGATGGGCACCATCTTACTACATACAATGCAGCATTGCACCTGAAATCGCATGGATATTTTGTCACACACTTGCACTTTAGCACCTTATCATATGGCGCATATATCTATGAACGCTTTGCTAAGTATCACTGTCTAGTATGTGCTTCTGATGAACCTATTTTAGGAAAACGTGTCGAGGTTTGGCATACTATGTACTTGAGTTTGGCGTACTATGTGCTTGTTGGTAAATTCTATTGCCATCTATAATCTACTAGATATTATAATGTCTCTGGTGGGATGCCCCATGCCGAATTGTTGATAACTGACTATGAGCATTGTCCTCTATTTCTTATCTACTATGGTTACAGGTTGATGTGAAGAGAGCTGTGCCATTGGTAGCGATTTTTCTACTGATTTGTCAGTTATATTTATGTTAGTTTAGCAAATTTCTGCTTGTAGGGTCTAATGTTTTACCATAGTGTATGTTCTGTGAGCTAAATTGTCATACTTATGCACTAGATAGATTATAAATTGTGATGCTTATGTACAAGATAGATTATTAGTTTAATCGGTGATTTTTTAAATATTTTTTAGCATCAGGAGACTCAAGAATCGCATCTTACAGAAGACAAGAAGCCTAAATGCCGAAGGGTGATGACCTGTTGATGGCCCACAGCTGGAGGGTCATTACCTCTTGATGGCACAAAACTGGACAGAAGATAAAAACATTTGATGGCACACAGCCGGAGGGTGATGATCTATTGATGGCCATAGCCAGAGGGTCATTACCTGTTGATGGCACACAGCCGGAGGGTGATGACCTATTGATGACCATAGCCAGAGGGTCATTACCTGTTGATGGCACACAGCTGGAGGATGATGACCTATTGATGGCCATAGCCAGAGGGTCATTACCTGTTGATGGCACACAGCCGGACAGAGGATAATTACCTGTTGATGGCACACAGACGGATGGTCATTACCTGTTCATGGCGCACTGCCGGATGGTCATTACCTATTGATGGCACACAGCCGGAGGGCGATGACCAATTGATGGCCATAGCCAAAGGGTCATTACCTGTTGATGGTGCACTGCCGGATGGTCATTACCTGTTGATGGTGCACTGCCGGATGGTCATTACCTGTTGATGGCACACAGCCGGATGGTCATTACCTGTTCATGGCACACTGCCGGATGGTCATTACCTGTTGATGGAACACAGCCGGAGGGTGATGACCTATTGATGGCCATAGCCAGAGGGTCATTACCTGTTGATGGCGCACTGCCGGATGGTCATTACCTGTTGATTGCACACAGCTGGAGGGTGATGACCAGTTGATGTCGGACTGCCGGATGGTCATTACCTGTTGATGGCACACAGCCGGACAGAGGATCATTACCTGTTGATGGCACAAAGCCGGTCAGAGGATAAGATCTTTTGATTGCATACACCGGGTCCCTCCCTGATAACAGGGAACCCTGGGGAATACTCGTCATCTTGATCCCCCACTGACTAAATACTTGCTCCACCTCAGCCTACACCATTATGGAGGACACTTCCACCTGTGTCCACTGTAAGGTTCGACTTTCTTTTATCATTTCAGCAGATTAATAAACATCATAAAGCTGTAAAACTATCGAGTAATTTATTATAAATTATTATAAAGAAATATAAAGTATAATAGATAGCTATAGAGGGCACAGAAGACGACTAACTATAGTAAGCATGGTATCGCCTGATATATACTGTATATTCTAGATGGCGCTATTACACTAAATACATCACAACCTCCAGGGTGATATTACCGTACAATGTGAGATCACTAATAATGGCCACAGATTATGAGAAAATGACCAGCTCCATAGTCCTGGAGTTATTATAAATGTCTCTAGTGTGAGGCAGGGACTGGACGAGTGTTGGAGGGAGGTATATTCCCCCAGGACGTCCTTTATGTATCCATGCTGTAGAATCTGCCGTATACTTCTGTTCTAGCAGTCAGACATTTCACTCTGCAAATCACAGGCTCAACATTGTGTAAAACTACCACCGTATATAAGAGCACTCAGAATAAAAACTAGCGGCATGCCGTGCACTGCCCACGTCATGTGTACGGGATACAGGACCTGCAGGACCTGGTACGGCCATTATAGTTGATAGATTAATGATACCTGTGCAGATGAAGGGAAAAAAATATGTGCAACAGCAGGAGGAGAAAGTCTCAAAATGTAATTTGAAGAGTATAATAGAGAAATGGGAAACTTCTGGAGATGCAGATAAGTGGTACCAGGGCAAAACGTAAGTGCAGTCAGACATGGGAAAAGTGCAAATGATCCAGCGTAAAGGTTTGTTTAGTAGAAAAAATATTAAAACTTAGCTTTTATTAGCCATATAAAACACTGCTCCACAAAGAATACAGCAAATGTGCAACTATCATAGCTTACAGACCTACACGTTTCAACAAATCATGTCTTAATTATGGCCCTACTACTAGAATGACAAAAAGGCATATATATATATATATATATATATATATATATATATATATATATATATATATATATATCCACGTGCCTGTATGACCTCCCTACAACGCCTGGGCATGCTCCTGATGAGGTTGCGGATGGTCTCCTGTGGGATCTCCTCCCAGACCTGAACTAAAGCATCCGCCAACTCCTGGACAGTCTGTGGTGCAACGTGACGTTGGCGGATGGAGCGAGACATGATGTCCCAGATGTGCTCAATCGGATTCAGGTCTGGGGAACGGGCGGGCCAGTCCATAGCTTCAATGCCTCCATCTTGCAGGAACTGCTGACACACTCCAGCCACATGAGGTCTGCCATTGTCCAGCATTATGAGGAACCCAGGGCCAACCGCACCAGCATATGGTCTCACAAGGGGTCTGAGGATCTCATCTCGGTACCTAATGGAAGCCAGGCTACCTCTGGCGAGCACATGGAGGGCTGTGCGGCTCTCCAAAGAAATGCCACCCCACACCATTACTCACCCACTGCCAAACCGGTCATGCTGAAGGATGTCACTCTCCACGGCGTCTCCAGACTCTGTCACGTCTGTCACATGTGCTCAGTGTGAACCTGCTTTCATCTACGAAGAGCACAGGGCGCGAGTGGCAACTTTGCCAATCCTGGTGTTCTGTGGCAAATGCCAAGCGTCCTGCATGGTGTTGGGCTGTGAGCACAACCCCTATCTGTGGACGTCGGGCCCTCATACCACCCTCATGGAGTCGGTATCTAACCGTTTGTGCAGACACATGCACATTTGTGGCCAGCTGGAGGTCATTTTGCAGGGCTCTGGCAGTGCTCCTCCTGTTCCTCCTTTCACAAACGCGGAGGTAGCGGTCCTGCTGCTGGGTTGTTGCCCTCCTACGGCCCCCTCCACATCTCCTGGTGTACTGGCCTGTCTCCTGGTAGCGCCTCCAGCCTCTGGACACAGCCAACCTTCTTGCCACAGCTCGCATTGATGTGCCATCCTGGATGAGCTGCACTATCTGAGCAACTTCTGTGGGTTGTAGAGTCTGTCTCATGCTACCACGAGTGTGAAAGCACAACCAACATTCAAAAGTGACCAAAACATCAGCCAGAAAGCATTGGTACTGAGATGTGGTCTGTGGTCCCCACCTGCAGAACCACTCCTTTATTGAGGGTGTCTTGATAATTGCCAATAATTTCCATCTATCCTCTATTCCATTTGCACATCAGCATGTGAAATTGATTGTCAATCAGTGTTGCTTCCTAAGTGGACAGTTTGATTTCACAGAAGTTTGATTTACTTGGAGTTATATTCTGTTGTTTTAAGTGTTCCCTTTATTTTTGGAGCAGTTTATATAGATACATACAGTGAGTACGGAAAGTATTCAGACTCCTTTAAATTTTTCACTCTTTGTTTCATTGCAGCCATTTGATAAATTCTAAAAAGTTCATTTTTTTCTCATTAAAGTACACTCAGCACCCCATCTTGACTGAAAAAAACAGCAATATAGAATTTTTTTGCAAATTTATTAAAAAAGAAAAACTGAAATATCACATGGTCATAAGTATTCAGATCCTTTGCTCAGACACTCATATTTAAGTCACATGCTGTCCATTTCCTTGTGATCCTCCTTGAGATGGTTCTACTCCTTCAATGGAGTCCAAATGTGTTTAATTAAACTGATAGGACTTGATTTGGAAAGGCACACACCTGTCTATATAAGACCCCACAGCTCACACTAC
>NW_027362895.1:4447500-4557500 GCF_046119375.1 Phyllobates terribilis
ATTGGTATATAGAGCCCAAAAACAAGCTGCTAATTCAAAATGTTATCAGGGTAATTTCCTAATTTTCTGCTCAGTTTCTTGCTTCTGATCTTGTAAAATTCCCCATTCCATTGCTGATCTGTGCCAGATTATCTGGTTCATTAACCCTCGACTGGTGAGGTGGGGTTTATGTCACGCAACTGGTGAGGTGGGGTTTCCTATACCCCAGTGTTTAGAAATCTCTTATTTTTACAGAAAATGCGAAGATCACGTTTGTTTTAATCGTTTTCTTATTGGCGATTGATTGCATATGAGTGTAACAAATTTTTGACACCCACAAATGGATGGAAGCTAGTGAGACACGTATCCTCATACCAGCATTTTTCAATGAATGGCAGCCGAACAAAAATTCCCTGGGGTGTGGCGACCCCCACCTCACCAGTTGAGGGTTAAAGGGATTTTCCTTTAACCCGTTGGTGCAGCTGTTTTTTTTTTGTAACTGTGCACTAGTCACCTTCCTTGGGTCCAGCACAGGGTCTCTGCCACTGCTCCCAGTGTCTGTTACTGTCCTTTGGCCTCACGTCGACAGCGCTGCAACCAATAACTGAGATCAGCAGCTTTGCCCGAGTTAACGGCACTACTTGCTCAGAGTCACTGAACTCACTGACTGGCTGCAGCGCTGTCAATGTGACAAATAGCTGACACTCTGCATTAGACCCAGAGAGGGTGAGTAAAGTATTGCTTTAAAAAAGAAAAGAAAATTGTATTAAAAAAACTGTAGTGTAATTCTTTAGCATCTTCTATAAGTGCAGCATAAATGACTCTAATGCTATGTCCGTAAAGGACAGCGGCCCAATCTAATCTATACACACCAGCACACACACAACACAAGGGAGTTTACAAAAATATTCTAATTGCACATTACGGAATAAACTACTTTACATACGTACTTTGTACTGATATAGTCACAATTAGGGTAATATTGCTTGACAACATATTTTAAAATATCTTAAAACAAAAATCAATTTCTGCATATAAATTACAGCCAAAATATGCAACACAAAATAAAAAAATAGATCATGATTTTATTATACTCGTCACAAAAATAAGCAATGATGGCATCAATAAATAAACCATAAATAATATATATAAAAAAAACACACAAAACCCTTTGCAATCAAGGAGAACTCCCAAAAGACCTGCGGCTCCACCGTTGGGGTTTGCTCACACACAGCGCTTGTGCAGAATTTTTTTTTTAATTCTTTGTACCATAAATAGCCACAAAATCTCATTCCCATGTTGCATATTTGTTTATTGCCCCACGGTGCGTTCTCAATTCAGGAAGAAGCATGCACCTTTTCATGAACCGTGAGCGTCTGTCTGACTCCAGCACACCTCCTCATCAAGACCAATGTGAACAGCGCCGCTCTTGATGACTCTGGCCCCATCTCTTTTAGGATCATGTTGAGACTGGACAAAAGTAAGAGCTGCTCTATTTTTTGCCCTCATTCATTTCGAGGATTAGTGTCCCTTTAAGAGGCTTTCCCTTTCATTGTTTTTGGGAGTTCTACTTTTAAAAGGGTTGTCCTGGATTAGAAAATGAAAACTCTATTCCCCACCTTCCCCCGCAGACACGGCCCCATGTCTGTTACTGCGGCTCAGCCCCTACATCGCTGGGCTCCCACCCCAGGCACAGATCATGGGAAGAAGACGCTGCTTCTGACTATCACGGACCTCACTTATAGGCTGCATCTTCAGAAGATTTTGGAATCTGCAGTTGGGAGGGACGGTCATTTTATGATGATCTTCCTATTACATCTAGTAGCTTTGTTCTTGTATTGTAGCACTACAAGCGCTTGTAAACTCGTCTATAAAACCAATATGATATTGGTCACAATGAGCAGACAAGTCAAGAAGTGAGAACGATTATTCTGGTAAGATTATCCATGCAATTTACAAAAAAAACTAATAGCAGCTTCAATGAGCATTCAAGATGGCAGCCGTCCGCTATGCAGCAGGCAGACACGTAAAGGATGGCGGGGGGATACTACACAACATTGACTCTTACCATATTAGTACTAGCCCAGTAATGTGACGCTGAGACCCCACATGTAACTACCGTGCAGCACGAATATAAAAGGATCAGTACGTTTTCTGAAAACCAGTGTCGGAAGCACTTAGAGAGAACCCTATGGCTCTTAGCCCCCAGATAACATACAAGGATTCAAGTACGCGGGACCCCGCTAATCCGCTGATGGGCCGGATATCTGCAACGTACAGAGCTGGAATTCCTACAGAAATACAAAAGTGACCAGTAAATTCTGGACTATAAATTCTTATTATCTGCTTTATTTGTATCTTATTTTTCCACCCCAATGTATTCTCAAAAAAGTGATGGGAAATGCAATGTGTAGGGCCATCCTATAGGGACCACAGCTGATTTTTCAATTTCTTTGGGGTTACTGCTCTACCTCACTTATATAAGTCAATAAGAAAGTCTCTCCCCACTATATTCTGGAGACCTACATAAAAGTGCCAAAGCTTTTTGTTTTTTTTTCTTTATTTCCTCCAATATTGTATTCATACAGGAATGCTTCCATTAAAGTTTGCAACATACTGTACTTTTTGGCATCTGTTTGAAGGATGGACCTATTTTGAAGTTCTGAAAAGTCTAATAGATCTGTACCGATACCGATTAATAATTAAAGGGGTTGTCCCGGACTTTAACATTGATGGCCTTTCTTTAAAGAGGTGGTCCACTACATTGTATAATGACCCCATCGATTTACACATGTTAACTAAATAAATGTTTTTGTAAATACCTCCTGCTTCCATATGTACCTGTGGGTGGCGCTATTGCTGACTGCTCAGTCTGCATCACGTGACCCCGGCTGCAGGTATTTGAAAGGTGTAATTTGATGGGGGCATTATACAATGTAGTGACCACCTCTTTAAGATAAGGCATCAATGTTTGATCAATTGGGGTGCTCATTAGCGGAGCTGCACTGCAGAGCTCTGTGGAGGGAATAGTGGCTGCGGCTGCGTACTACACATCTGCCCCCTAATGATTTGAACGGGTGGCCGATATGTAGTACTCCGTCAACAGAGCTCGGCACCTGAGCATTTCTGGCCACCGTTGACACAGGAACAGCTACAGCACGCACTATCAATCAGACATTGATGATCAAGTATAGGCCTTCAATAAAGTCTTGGACAGCCCCTTTAAAGTCTCCAAATGAGATTCTGAAGTTTTGTTTCATTGGCAGTCTATGTGGAAACAGTATAAAGTTACAGAAGATCGGACCGATGGTATACCATAGCACAAAACATTAGTCTTTAAGGGATTATTCAGCCATAGACATTGGGTCATGGTTTTAATCATGTGACGAAAATCACATTGTTTTACTGTAAATTGCTGTGGTCACAGGCCAAACAGTTTATGCTTGCGTCCTTTTTTTCGAACTTTTCTCGGCCAGGTGGCAAGAACCTTACATGTGATAGTCATGCCTAACATAACTAGGAGGTAGGGAATTAATACCCAATGTCAGATCCTGGATGACCACCATTAGTCTACCAGCAACTTACACAGAAGCAAAGCACATTCAGATCTTTCACACAGTGGACCTAAACCCGAAAACGATGTAAGTGTCCATATTTCCAGTACAGGGCACCTTTGTCAATGACAAACCTTAAATATACAAATATATTGGGACAGGATTCATGCTCCACGGACATGTGGTTTGAAATCATGAAAGGAAACAAAATGCATTATAAGGTTGGCTCTTAAAAAAAGATAACTGTTTCTGAATATTCCCGGAGGCTGCAGACACGCACTTAACGCGTAGAGCCAATAAACGATGAACGAGCGCTCATAGGAATCATTTCAACATACGATTATTGGCCCATCTAACCAGGACCACAATCGGCAGACAAACTAGGAAAGCACCGTTTCATTGGGTGCGATACATTTTATGCATTCATTAAAATTCTTAACGGCAGCACATTACTCAGTGTAAACAGGAGACGTGCTGCTGATAACAGGATACCAGATTATTAGCGATCATTGTGTCCCCGTCATTGTTTCGTCAACCTGTGTATGCACTTTTCCAATTGTCAGTCGTTCAATTGCCTGGATCAGACCGACTATATAGGACATTAGTATCTGGTCTCCGCTGCACAAACTACCACTGATACATGTGAACAAAGTCGATATGTTTTTTTTTCCCCCAGTATATCCCTCCCAGCTTACATCACTCCCTATAAATAAATAGAAGCACTAATATAATAGCAAGTGGTTAATAAGACCTCTAAGCAGTCAGGAACACTGCTTCATCTGAATCGGGATCCTTCCCACTGTCCTCGCTGGGTAACGAGTCTCCACCACTCGGAGACCGGCAGCTCAAGTCCTCCACCCCAGATTCCTGGTCACTGTTAGCCGACAGGTCGGGGTCCGAGCTCTTCAAATGGTCCTGGGTTAGGATCAGGGCCGAGTCCTCCTCACCTTGGGATGAACTACGAGAGGGAAACAGCTTCAGGTTGGTGCTGTAATCTTGGGGCGTATTAGCCGGAGAGTGTTTGGTGATGCATATCTGGAAGTTGTGGATTTTTGGCTGGTCATTGAGATTCTTGTAGGTTTCATTTGACTCTCGAGTTTCCAGTTTTGTTAATCTCTAAAGGAAAAATTGTTAGACAAGAGCAAAAGTTACATTGGGTTAGGGCATGTTAATGTAACCTCTACATGCAAGTCGATCAGCAGTGGTTTAATGGTCTGTTTAGTAAGGCCGGCCGCACTTATGTTATCGTCAGCACATTTCTCGTTTACACAGGACAATGTGCTGCTAATGATAATTTTTAAACGTGCTCAAAAATTATCACACCAATGAATGCTTTGCCCCTCCATTGGATGTTTGATGGCCTGTTTAGGCAGCCAACAGTTGGGAATGAGGGAACGCTCCCTAACCCAATTATTGGCCTGCCTAAATGAACCTTTACTTGAAAACTTTATACCAATGAACAAACTTCTCTGGTGCCATAAGAAAGCCATAACGCCACAGTGCTCAGGCATTACTGACATTGAAAAGACACAAGGTAGAGACCCTGGTTACAGTGATGTGTCACTTAATGGTCTGATTGCTGTAGTTTTTATAAAATCACTATTTTATCAGCAAGCAGATTATCATTGGGGACTAGTAAACCTGCTGCCAGGTAGTCCTACATATTCATAAGCTCTGTACAACCCCGCCCCCATCACTGATTGGCAGCTTTCTGCAAATCTAGTATACACAAAGTGGCCAATCAGTGGTGTGGGCAGGGTTATACAGAGCTCAGCAGTCAGAGAACTGCCAATCAGTGATGTGGGCGGGGTCTGCTGCAGATAACACAGTAATTTTATCAAAATGACAGCAGGTAGCCCAGTAAGTGACAGATTGTTGGAATCAGGGCCTCTGCCCCTATATTGCGCTGCACTCAGATGGGTAGCAAAAACCTGGTAACAGATTCCCTTTAATGGTGCTCTCTTCCAGTTATTGTGTTGGAGAACACCAAAGACGTAGGGCATCGGCTAAAAATGATTGCCTCTTTTTTATCTTGTGCAGGGTTTTTATATATAATAATTTAAAATTGTTTCTCAGTCACCATTAAAAGCTGAATTGGTTTACACTGAAACCTAAGCGGAGGTATAAACATCAAAAACATATAGGCCAGGAAGCTGGATTTTCAGTATTTCTACCACACCTTCTCCATGAACTCCATTTCCTCCTCCAGCTGCTGCGTCTCTTCTTTTACTGCCTGTAGAAAATCAGTGACTGACTGGCGAGGGTGCATTCCTTTCTCAAATCGGTTATAGAGGCCCCTCCAAAACCTTCCATGGTGAAAAATAAGTTTGAAGAGTTAGTATATGCACAAGTACAGAAGATTATCATCGAGCAATTCTCATGATATATGTTCTTAAGACGTGCTAGCTCATGGTACACACATGAAGGGCTAGCTCACAATGCTGTATATTCTCCCATGCCAGAGAATTGGGCCGATTATACTAATGACACTCTGCTTTAACTCTGAGTGTGATCCAATTTTCTCGCATGGAAGAATTGCAGCACAGGTGTGGAGAAGATGGAGGACTTAATTTTTCCATCTTCTCCATTGTCTCTGTGCACGTACATCAGACTGCACTCGGATAACATAGTATATTATTGGTCCGAGTGCTATCCGATAAAACATCACATAGCACTAGCACTCGGCCGTGTTACGTGGCAATGTGAGCGAGTCCTAATGAGTCCCTCAGTGGCTGATCTATGGCTGGTGACTTCAGATTAGTGAAAATATGTGGTGGCAAGTTGGGCCTCATTACTCGGACAGCACACTGACACATCCTATCCTTACACTATTCACATGTCCGTTCTGTTATTTTGCTGACTGATGGTCTGTATATAAACAGAGACATCCCCTACATTGACCTTATTTGCGGACATCCAAGTTGCATCCTACTGCTATTCTTCATTTTCACTGACTGGGTACTTGAAGAAGCTTGGGAAACCTCTGTCACGTTGTTTTTGCATATGGCAAAACCATTGATAAAAACGGACATGTGGACTAAATATGCCCGAAAATTGGATCTAACACACTTGCAAAATTGGTCTGTTTTGTACAGGCAAACAAAAAAAAAACAGCTTTTGCCTGGATTCACACGTGTGTTTTGCGGTCTGAGTATGCTTCAATGCAAAGACTGGCTTCAGGTCTCCTGACCCAAACTCGACTTTATATTATGCGTTTATATAGAAAGTTCCCGATCAGGGACATCTGCATGCCCTATTAAAGGGGTTGTACCAAGTATATAAGTAATCCCCTATCAACGGGATTTAGGAATTGATCGCTAGGGGTCAGTTCCACAGAGAATGAATGGAGTAGAGATGTACATGCTCCCCCTCTGCTCTGTTCAAAGCTTGCTCTACAGAACCTCCTGGGGATTGTTGGGGGTCCCAGCGGTCTGACCCCCAAAGATCAATACTTTATCGCAGTCTAAATATGTGCAAAATGAATCACCGTGTCACAAGCTGTCATAGATGTCAGTAAATCTGTCTAAAGTGAATTGATTTGTGCCAGGCAGAAGATAGAACTGACGAGTGAGCTCTGACGCAACCCCTAAATGTAGACCATGGTTACAAGTGGGAAGAGTGTTGGGCCTTGGATTTCACCACTGAAGGACACATTGGGCTCATGATACGTCACCCCGCTTCTTTCACCTGTAAAGTTAGGGTTGATGTTTCTATATATGAATGATAAGTATATGGTGTGTTAGAGTTCTGCTGCTTTATTCAGTGCAGAGGAGGAATCAGAATAACCTCTTACCTGAAGTGGCATGGAGTGGTGTGTGGTCTCAGAGTTCCTTGGGTCTGACTGTGATCTGCTCTGTACAGAGGGTTCATGTAATCCAACCGCTGCTTCCACAGGTAAGACCAGAGGGAGTAGGTCCTCTCCTGAATTCTGGAAGATGATGATTGCATCACTGATATATTGAGATTATGAGAGCTGCAAGTATACCCGTCACCACTGCAACCTGCACTAACACTAAGGGCTCATTCAGACGGACATTTTTTGTGTACGAGTCCTATTTGTGTTATTTCCAGATACGACTTGTACCTAGAAGAGTGAATGGGGCCATTCACATATCTGTGATTGTTTGAGAGACGGAAAATCGTGGCAAAATGTACGATAGTACGATAGTTATCTGAGTGTCAGGTCAAAATTAACAATGCACATCCATGGGTCAGTGAAAAAAAAAAAATCGGCCAACAATTAATTGCCATCTGAGCGCTGTCCAGTTTTCCAGGTCTGTTTGATGGAAAAAGATGAAGAAACTGAAGCTCAGGCCAAACTCTAATGATAAAAACTGACACTGACCAAACTGGTGAAACTGTGCCTGATTCTCTTATATGAATGAGCCACAAGTTCTATAGCTTTCAGTGTTTCTTTGCATAGTAGCTGTGTAGCTTCATAGTCAAAATTGGAAAATCCGTTTCCAAAAAGTAGATGGAAAGATGCACTGAACTGCTTGGCCCCACCACGGTGCACCGAGCGCCTGTACTTGATTTGAACAGTCCTTCTGTACTGACAGTCCCTTTACAGCAGTGTTCCCCAACTCCAGTCCTCAGGACCCACCAACAGATCATGTTTTCAGGATTTCCTTAGTATTGCACAGCTGATGGAATTATTGCCTGTGCAGGTGATGCAATTATCAGCTGTGCAATACTAAGGAAATCCTGAAAACATGGCCTGTTGGTGGGTCCTGAGGACTGGAGTTGAGAACCACTGCTGTAAAGGGTTAAGAGATAACTTTCTGAATGCAGGAGGTCTGACCGATGGGACTTTTAGCGATGCTGAGAATGGGGCTCTTCAGTGATCAGCAGAAGGCCTCATTCACATGTACAGGTTTAAACAGGTATGTGAAAAAATGGTATCAGTGTGTCCATTTTTACCATCATTGTGTTATCAGTGTTCTTCTCGTATGGATAAATAGGTTATAAAGTTTCTCCTATGCTTTGTAATGTTAAAGAAGTTGTCCAGTACTTTATATTACTCCCCCCCCAATGTATCCCCCCGGGGCCCCTAAGACTTTGCTGATAATGCCTGTGAGCTTCGCTATCGGTGGCCGCTCACAGGCATCACGTGACCCCACGCTGATGTCACGACAAGTGAGGCGTGACTCAGCGCTGGGGTCCCTACGGTGGCTGCTGGGTTGTAGGCAGGGTTACACCTCCTCCCCATGCGTCACTCCCAGCATCTACCGCGCTTTCCCAATGAATGGGGAGAGGCAGAGCGTGCGGTGGATGCCGGGTGTGATGTGGGGGGGGGGTAACCCCGCCCACAGTCTGGCATCCACCTGGAACGTGAAAGACAGAGACCCCCGGCTGCTGCCAGCGACATCGGCGGGGGTCACGTGATGCCTGTGAGCGGCCAGTGATAGCGCCACTCACAGGCATTATCTGCAACGGTAGGTAATTACAAAAATCCTTAGGGGTCTCGGGGAGACACATTGGGGGGGGGGGTAATATAAAGTACTGGACAACCCCTTTAATCTCGGACAGCACCATGATGCCATCCGTGGGCTGTCTATGTTCTTCATGGACCCATAGACTTGTATAGGTCTTTTTCATCTGTGATATTGGAAGAAAAAACAGACATGTCTCCGTGAGTTTTGCACAGACACATAGTCCATGAAAATCCACAGGCATGTGAATAGCATTAGCATTAACACGTACATGTGGATACGGATGTCTGAATGAGGCCTCAATGAGAGCTTGATATTTTAAGAATATCTCTTTAAAGCCATGATCCTCTAGTTACAAGGATGTATCTCATGTCCTTGGCTACTGACCTGCAGGTTAGGACATTTTGTGACTGGGAAAGAAGATCTACAAGATTTCAACATTACTCAGGACAGAGAATATCTTCAAGAAGTATCTTCTAGTGGACCATTGGTTACATCAGGAACTGTGCAATTCTTAAATCCATGTACCCATCTTATTTTATTATTGGCATTTTGATTTCACCATTCTTATGTTTCTCTGTACAGTGGCACTGCCAGCGATGCCAGCGACCCAGATGGGCAGGAAAAAACTGAAATGGTTTAGGTTCACATACCCATTCAGTCTCCGGATATGTGGGAGTCCCTAAGGTCTGACACCCCCACCAATCCTGAAGTGATGGCATATCTTACCAATATGCCATCACTTTATACATTTTTCTCCTGCACAGTTATTGAAAATTTTTTGCCAAGGTTCAACCTTCACAGTTTATAAGTGATTGCTGTTATCCAGACTGTGGGGCACCGTGTGATCAGATCAGCATCAGGGACACGTCAACCATCCATATTCTATTTCTGTTACAAGCCTATAGTGACCATACACAGAGCACATATTCTCTCACATCAGTTCCTTCCTCTCCTTCTCGCAGTTGCACAGAAAGTTTCCATACTGACAGGAGTATATATGGTGTTGTATGTGGACCAAGAATCTCTCATTAAATTCAAACGCACAGGGAAACTGCTCCATGAGCTGCCAGACACATTCCAGGAACTGGTCTATCACTGGGGACACCTCCTTGGGATCCCCATCTAAATTTCCATACCTTAAAAAAAAAAAAAAAAAAAAAATATGCTGAAGCAATGCAATTGGGGTATATGCATGCAACATCTTTTTCAGGTGGACTGCACTCCCAAAACCGCCTGAGACTGGGAATGGCACAGAAAAACTACAGTAAGTATATTATATTAGAATGTATGGTGTTTTTTTTTTGTCTCTTTTGCTGAGAGGAGGAGAGCTGATGGAAGATTTGGAAAGTGACACAGCTAAACTCAGCTGTGCTGACCCTAGCCCCACACTGACTGCTGGGCCCATATCTGAAATGTGTTGATTGTTGATGGGATTTGAATACAGTTGATATTCTAATCATGCAGGAGGTTAGACCAGGAGATCCGGGCTTTCATTATAACCCACACACTGAGAAACCTGCTGTAAGATATGGTGTGGAGGTGTTCTTTTTCTAGCATCTTGCTGCCTGTTTATAATTGGACAACATCGTACAAGGAGAAGTACATGCCCCACAGTGAAAGCTCTCTGATAACACCCACTTGGATGTAACGAAAATTAACTCATTAGGTGACAAATACTTTGATTGTTAATATCCCTGCAACAGAGATGCAAAATAAAAAAAGAACTAACAATTATTTTTTTTTCTGCTCTGAAGCTACAACGTGTTTTCAGTTCAACATGAAAAATTTGGTGAAAGGCCCTCTGTAAATAAGTGACTCTGTTTGACTTTTCCAACATATGTGCAGTGACCAGGGTTACCTGTGATTAAATTTGTGTCCAAATGAAATCCAGTCTTTTTCAATTAACACCTAATAGTAATTGGGAAAAATAAAAGTTACACTATGCAAAAAATATCAACTCCGTAAATCTCCACCAGTACATAGAGTATATGAAATGAAACCTCTTACCATAAATACTCTGATGGTTCGGTAATAGGGGTCAAGTAACAGACTGGATACAGAGCAGACCTGAGCGGTGCGGTCCCATCCATCAGAACAATGAACGAGCACGCTGGCGCCCTCTTCTGACACGGCCTAAATGTGCAAATTAAATGTAAAATATTACACATTTATATAATTACAAATCTCGTTTATTCTCAGCACTAAAAGGATCATTTTTGTACAGTCCGTGCCTAGAATAGTACAAATCAGACAAGCAGCACTAGAATATGAACAGATACAACACATCTTACCTTTACAATGAAGATACCAGCATCTAGGATTGTTTTCACGTGTTTTAACCAGCCAGAGGATTCAAGACCCCAAAGAAATTCACCCATAGAAGGAGATCGGAGCTCACAAACTGCAATCATGAACAGAACAATAAGCTCACTATAGCAACAGATTCTGTATGTGAAGTATTTCTGCTCCAAGACTTGAGATAGAGAATATATATATATATATATATATATATATATATATATATATATATATATATATATACAGTCATGGCCAAAAGTATTGAGAATGACACCAAAATTATATTTTCACATGATCTGCTGGCCTCTGGTTTTTATTAGTGTTTGTCTGATGTTTATATCACATACAGAAATATAATTGCAATCATATTATGAGTACCAATAGGTTATATTGACAGTTAGAATGAGTTAATGCAGCAAGTCAATATTTGCAGTGTTGCCCCTTCTTCTTCAAGACCTCTGTAATTCTCCCTGGCATGCTCTCAATCAACTTTTGGACCAAATCCTGACTGATAGCAGTCCATTCTTGCATAATCAATGCTTGCATTTTGCCAGAATTTGTTGGTTTTTGTTTGTCCACCCGTCTCTTGATGATTGACCACAAGTTCTCAATGGGATTAAGATCTGGGGAGTTTCCAGGCCATGGACCCAAAATCTCTATGTTTTGTTCCATGAGCCATTTAGTTATCACCTTTGCTTTAGGGCAAGGTGCTCCATCATGCTGGAAAAGGCATTGTTGGGCGCCAAACCGCTCTTGGACGGTTGGGAGAAGTTGCTCTTGGAGGACATTCTGGTACCATTCTTTATTCATGGCTGTGTTTTAGGCAAGACTGTGAGTGAGCCGATTCCCTTGGCTGAGAAGCAACCCCACACATGAATGGTTTCAGGATGCTTTACAGTTGGCATGAGACAAGACTGGTGGTAGCGCTCACCTCTTCTCCGAATAAGCTGTTTTCCAGATGTCCCAAACAATCGAAAAAGGGATTCATCAGAGAAAATGAT
Source organism: Phyllobates terribilis (assembly GCF_046119375.1). Lineage (NCBI taxonomy): Eukaryota > Metazoa > Chordata > Amphibia > Anura > Dendrobatidae > Phyllobates > Phyllobates terribilis. The sequence goes on from NW_027362895.1 coordinate 4,459,768, forward strand.
TTTGCCCCAGTCCTCAGCAGTCCACTCCCTGTACCTTTTGCAGAAAATCAGTCGGTCCCTGATGTTTTTTCTGGAGAGAAGTGGCTTCTTTGCTGCCCTCCTTGAATCCAGCCCTTGCTCAAAGAGTCTCCGCCTCACAGTGCGTGCAGAAGCACTCACACCAGCCTGCTGCCATTCCTGAGCAAGCTCGGCACTGCTGGTAGTCCGATCCCACAGCTGAAACAGTTTTAAGATACGGTCCTGGCGCTTGCTGGTCTTTCTTGGGCGCCCTGGAGCCTTTTTGACAACAATGGAAGCTCTCTCCTTGAAGTTCTTGATGATGCGATAGATTGTTGACTGAGGTGCAATTTTTGTAGCTGCGATACTCTTCCCTGTTAGGCCATTTTTGTGCAGTGCAATGATGGCTGCACGTGTTTCTTTAGAGATAACCATGGTTAACTGAAGAGAAACAATGATACCAAGAACCAGCCTCCTTTTAAAGTGTGCAGTGATGTCATTCTTACTTAATCATGACTGATTGATCGCCAGCCCTGTCCTCATCAACACCCACACCTGTGTTAATGGATCAATCACTAAAACGATGTTAGCTGCTCCTTTTAAGGCAGGACTGCAATGATGTTGAAATGTGTTTTGGGGGTTAAAGTTCATTTTCTGGGCAAATATTGACTTTGCAAGTACAGTAATTGCTGTTAAGCTGATCACTCTTTGACATTCAGGAGTATATGCAAATTGCCATTACAAAAAATGAAGCAGTAAACTTTGGAAAAATTACTATTTGTCTCATTCTCAATACTTTTGGCCATGACTGTATATTATATATATATATATATATATATATATATATATATAGGGTTGTGTAGGATACTCCAAGTGCGGATATAACTTAAAAATTGTACAATGAAATTGTAAAATTCTGTATTATTTATTATATTGGGGTTGGTCACTTTATATAAAAAAATTCCAAAAGGGTGATAAAATGTAATGTTTGGCACATACAACTATAGATTACTTCCCCGGAGTTTGCCTTCTTCCTAAGGTGCGCCTGGAGGCCATGTTTCTCCCCAGGTAAGTTATACACCTCTACCCATCTACGTGATGTACAAGAAAACATGATTCATCAGACCAGAACCCTTTCTTCTATTACTCTATGGTTCAGTTCTGATGCCCATATACCCTTGTAGGTGCTTTTGGCTGTAACCGGGTCAGCATGACAATGACCAGTGTGCATCTCCATATGTAATAAGCTGCAATACTTTATCCTGACATCTTTTCTTCATAGCCAAAACTTAATTTTTCAGCAATATGTGCCACAGTATTTCTTCTGCAGCACCGGACCAGCTGGGGCTACTGTACCTTTCGTTCCACACAAGTATCAATGAGCCTTGGGCGCCCATGACTCCGCCACCTGCTCACCGGATGTTCTACCCTGGTAGGCACTAACTATTGTATGCCAGGCACACCCCACAACACCTGCTGTTTTTGAGATCTTCTGACAACCCTCATGGGGGCACCTCTGACAAGGAGAATATTGAGATCTCTAGACATCATGATTTGTCCATTGAAAATGGAGCTGTTTAGGGAATAGAGCGCACAGAACATAGGGAAAAAAAACAGTGGAGGGGGAAAGAAATAATTTGAGGTGCTCACCTGGAGGGATTGTGAGAGTCACAGCTCCTAAACCAGGAGTAATATAACGCTAGCTGCCATCTATAAGAAATATCTTTTATGTATTCTTTTACCCTATGCACAAAATAAACGTTCATGGAAAACTATGAATTGGCAGCAGCGTGTGCAATGTCCTCAAGGGCCAACATACATACGCTGAAAGTAGATTTGCAAATAACATTTTTCGCTGTTGCCCGTTCCTGTGGCACCATTAATGTACTAGGCCTTAATGAGTTTGGTGACATAACGTCTTGTGATCGCTATTTTAACTCTCTAAGAACCAGGGAGTTTTTTATTTAAGCGCTTTTTGTGTTTATGGAGCTGACGTTTTTATTGATACCAATTTGGAGTACATATAACGTTTTGCTAGCTTTGTATTGGATTTTTTTTGTTAAGTGAGGTGACAAAGAACCCACAATTTTGGCATTTTGATTTTTTTTTTCTGCAATGTTTACCGTAAAGGTTAATTACCATAATTCCATACTTTGATACATCTGACTTTTACGGATGTGGCGATACCAAATGTTTTTTTTTCCGTTTCTTTGTTTTTAATAGGGAAAATGTGGGATAGTTAAAAATTATCTATTTTTTATATTTTGACTTTTTATTTTTTTTTCATTTTTTTTGTACCCATTAGTGGACTTAAACATGTGATCCTTGGATTGCTTATATATACTGTAATACCACAGTATTGCGGTATTTACTAGAAATCATGGTTGCCTATGGCACTCAGTCTGCTGTAAAAAGTACTAAGATGGGCCTTAAAGGTAAAGGCATTTTGCCCATAGCGGTAGACCACGTGGCCACTATGGCGCTCATTAGCTGGGAAAGCCTGATGCTACAGGGCTTTCTTCTTCCGCATATCATTCTTTGAAAGATGGCCTTTGTTCCTCATCATTCAGCCTGTACGTCTGTGCTCGAAGTCTCAGCACTGCAGGTGCAATGACGTCACTAGATCGGGCCCTCTGTGCGGAGTTTTTTTTTATTTTGGCAACAAGAAAAGCGTATACTGTGGGATCCATCATACATGATGTGGGGCGGCCATCATACTGTGTGAGCGAACTGTTGGGGGCCATCATACTGTGTGAGCGAACTGTGGAAGACATCATACTGTGTGTGTATATGTGTGGGGGGCTGTAAGAGCATCATACTGTGTGTGTGTGTGGGGGGGGGAGTAGTGTAGGTGCATTATACTGGTGGGGTTTGCCATGGGGTCATCATGTTGTCCATGTAAGGACTACTGTGGGAGAAAATTATGACAGGAGATTCACTCCGAGGTATCGCACCGTGTGTGGAGGGCAGCATACTCTATGGGGTTTATTAAAATGGTATCAGTGTGTGCAAACAAGAGGAATCAGTAGCAGGGGCATTATTTCTGTGTCCAAGCCACAAAACATGTCCTCTCCCTGTATTTAAAAGTTGGAAAGTAGGCCCTTGTGTGACTGCATCAATATGTTTTAACCCTGCCTAGTCCATCAATATAGACTCTTGGTATGGGGCCCCATGATTTCTATGAACGCCTCTGCTTAAGCTGGCCCCCGGCTGCTGTGGTAACCCATCGATTAACAGCGCACATTCAAAATAGTTAACAGACACCATCAGCTTCTTGTGGAGTTCCTGAGCCACCTCCACACACGCAGGCTCCTTCTCAGGATGTTCATTCACATCCTAATGCGGTGAGAGGTTACATATAAAAATAAAATCCTAAAATCTTGGAATTTTTGCTTTGCCCACTAATACTCCATTTACACAGACAGATTAGTGGCAGTAAACCACCACTAACTGGTAAATATTTACTGATTGTCGGAGGTTTAGAAGCCTGTTTACACAGGAAAACCATGCTAAATGATGTGCGTTGAACGTTCAGAAGGCGTAAGCTTTGCAGCTCCTCAGAAGAATTTTTTATTTTTACCAGGAGACCTGGACCCCCGTGGTCTAGAGGTCTCAGGGGGTCTCAGCGCTGCTGGGACCCCTGGCCCTCCCCTGGCGGATCTGCGTACCCCCTAAGGAGGTCCCCGCATAAGCCTGCCGGCCCCGGGGGATACAGGGTGCTCCCTGGCGGAGACGCACACTGCATCTAGGGGTCCCTGCGAGCTCCGCCGTGGGGGGGAGCGAAGGGCCATGGCGTCACACATCTCTGCGGGTCCCTGTGGCGCTCAGCTGGGTAAGTGCCCTGTGTGTGTGTGTGTGTTACTGTCTTATGGTGACTGCACCTTTTGTCTTTTCAGGCAGAGGTGTAATACTGGAGAATGCACATCACCGCTGCTGTTAGCAGGGGAGCGGGTCAGAGGAGCGCGGGCTCCGTTAGTGTAACGGGGGGCGTGGCTTATGTTCTTGGCTGCCTGCCATCGTCTGTGCAGACAGGAAGCACCTGGAAAGCGCGCGCTGGGCAGTCCCCGCCCCCCTCCTGCCTTCCTTCTCTTCAGCTCTGCAAACGGCCATTGCCTCACGTAGCTCAGCGCTGTCCTCTCCCTCCCCCCTGCTCTCCGCTCTCACACACAGGCTCCAGGAAGCTGGTGAGTCATCTGTTTGTCTCATCTCTACAGCACAGAACGCTGCTGTCTTCTCTGCTGCATGCACACCTTAGTCCTTTTAAGGCAAGGTGCATTGCGTGTTCAGCAGCATTAACCCCTTCTGGCCATCATCAGAAAACCTTTTTTCTGCAATGCTGGGGTAGCTTTTCTCCCTCTAAGGAGAATCTTTAACCCTTCAGTGCTTGGTAAATTGTTTTGTGGGAACAGGCTGTGATAGCAGGATCTCACTTCCCCGGTTACTGTGCTCTTGTAAGGGGTTATTACTGCTCTTTCCGCGACGCTCGCTACTGAGTAGGGGGCATGTCGGATCAGGGTCCAGGCGGCGCGGACCTCTCTCCCGGCCCGCTTCAGGATCGGTCACGCGTATCTGATATGCCGGGGTTGACGGCGTCAGGTTCGTCTCTGGTCAGGGGCCTCAGTGATGTTAAAGCGCTCACTCGCTCCATTGACAGTCTGTCTGACCTCCTGGGTCACTGGGTATCAGCTAAGTCCCTACCGGCGCAGGGCAACAAGCGCCACAGGCCTGTGGTGGCGCTGTCTCCTCCGCGCAGCGCATCAAAGGCTTCGGATTCACCGACAAGCTCTGCTGTTGAGATCTCCGATTCTGATGAAGAGGATCGGCAGGGTCGCTCGGCTTCGCTTTCAGGCCACGTGGATGCTCTTATTGGAGCCATGCGGGAAGTGTTATAGCTGTCTGAAGAGGTGACGAGGCCGGGCAAGTCGGCCCGGCTGTATCAGGAGTCGCGTCGGGCTCGTTCGACACTGCCAGCGCACGATGAACTTAACGAGGCGGTGGAGAGAGAATGCCTGTGTCCGGATAAGCGCTTCCAAGGGATGCGGTTTTTTGATGCCCTGTATCCCTGCTCCACAGAGACGATCGCTAATTGGGTCCCCTCTCCTGAAGTGGACGTGCCATTGTCTCAGCTGAGCAAATCTTCTTTGCTTCCGGTTAAAGGGAAGGCGAGTCTACAGGATCCGCTGGACAGAAGGACGGAGTTAGCGGCGAAGTCCATCTACGAGGCCGTGGGTCATGGATTCCGAGCGGCCTTGGGGGCCATGTGGGGACAGCCTGTACATCTAGTGCACTAGTTAGGCGTTGGGCCAGATGGTGATGCTGAGCAGTGTCTGCCCTGGCTGGACCAGAATGGGAGACCACAGAATCCACAGATGATTCTGACCCAATTTCATGCCCAGCACATGCCTGACACCTAACATTATACTGGTGAGGCTTCCCTGAGATGGTTGGATCAGCTGCGGTCAGCATGGCAAGATGGGACTCCGCTGTCTGACGTGGAAAGGCTCTTCCAGCTGTTGGAAGAGGTGGCCCGATATAGCAGAGACGCAGTGCTGGATACTACTTTGTTTCTGTCCAGGGCTCAAGCCTCGGCCGTCACAGTCAGTAGAGCACTGTGGCTCAAACAGTGGACTGGAGACGCAGTATCCAAACAAGGTTTGCTTACTCTGGCGTACAAGGGCGGTCTGCTTTTTGGTTCGGACCTCACGGAGCTGATTGCTAAGGCCAAGGATGTGGCTTTGCCACAGCGGAAAGCAGCGGCCTCTACGTCTGACAGGTCAAGTGCCGGTAGTGGTCGTCGGTCCTTTCGACCCAGGGGACGATTCGATCAGCCCTCTTGGAGATTGGGTCGTCCCTCGTCTTCCGGTAAGAAGTCCACCCAGAAATCCCGTACTCCCTGGAAACAGCATTTCCGTCGGGACAAAAGGGAGGCTGACAAAAAGCCCGCTAAGGCGGACTGACGCCAGGATCCCTCTCGAGGGCTCTCGGGTGGGAGGTCGGCTGCTACAATTCGGGTCGGTTTGGGCGTCCCACGAATCGGACGCCTGGGTGACACGGGTTGTGTCAGCGGGCTATTTCATAGAGTTTCACTCTCTACCCCCGGACAGGTTTCGTCAGTCTCGCATCCCGTCCGTGCCCAAGCTGGCTGCTGCTCTGCTGCGGGAGGTCAACTCTCTTCTGCAGCAGGGTGTAGTGGTTCCGTTTCCGCCGGAGGACCGGGGAAGGGGGTTTTTACTCTAACCTTTTTGTGGTCCCCAAAAAAGGAGGACAAGTTTCATCCCATTCTGGACCTCAAGGATTTGAATCTTCATGTCCGAATCCGGAAATTCCGTATGGAGTCTATTCGCTCCGTCGTGGCGGCCTTGTCGCAGTACGATTTTTTGGTGTCGATCGACATCCGCGACGCCTATTTGCATGTCCCTGTTGGCAGGGCTCACCAGTGCTTCCTGCGTTTCGCCGTAGGGCAGGCCCATTACCAATTTGTGGCCCTACCTTTCGGGTTGGTCTCGGCGCCCAGGGTTTTTACAAAGGTTCTGGCGCCGCTCATGGCGCTCCTTCGAAAGCAAGGAGTTCCGATTCTCCCCTACCTGGACGACCTGTTAATTGTGGCGCCCACAGCGGAGGAGGCAGTGACAGCTCGCGATCTCTCCCTTCAGCACCTGGAAGACTTCGGGTGGCTGGTCAATTGGAAGAAGTCGTCATTGGAGCCGTCGCAGTCAATCCTGTTCTTGGGGATGCATTTCGACACCGTACGGGCAGTGGTGTCCCTCCCTCCGGACAAACAAGCGAACCTTCGTCACCACGTCCAGGCTATGAGGTCGGTGAGGGCGATGTCCCTTCGGAAGTGCATGCGCCTTCTGGGTCTGATGGTGGCAGCAATGGAAGCGGTGCCGTTTGCACAATTTCATTCCCGGGATCTCCAAGATCTTATTCTGACCCGTTGGGACCGATCGCCGACTTCGCTGGATCGCTGTGTCGTCATCTCCCGCAGGGTGCGAGAGTCTCTTGGATGGTGGTTACGTCTGGAGGCTCTATCCCTGGGGAAATCCCTTCTTCTCCCACGGTGGTCGGTGATTACCACCGATGCCAGCCTGACTGGCTGGGGGGGGGGTTTGGAACGACCTCTGGGTTCAGGGGGTCTGGTCGTCAGAGGAGTCGTCTCTGCCAATCAACATTCTGGAGTTGAGAGCAATATTTCTCTGCCTCCGACATTGGACGGTCCCTTTGAGCGGTCTGCCGGTCCGGATTCAGACGGACAATGCGACAGCTGTCGCGTATATCAACCATCAGGGCGGGACGAGGAGTTCCAGACTCATGATGGAGGTCTCTCGGATCCTGCTTTGGGCCGAGTTCAGGGTTCCAGTCATCTCCGCGTTTCACATCCCGGGTGTGCTGAATATCTCGGCGGACTTCCTCAGTCGCGAGCGGGTAGATCCCGGAGAATAGAGTCTTCATCCGGAGGTTTTTACTCTGCTGTGCTCCCGTTGGGGGACTCCCCAAGTGGACTTGATGGCATCCAGGCTGAACGCCAAGATTCCGACAATCATGTCCAGGTACAGGGACCCGGAGGCTGTGGCGGTAGATGCTCTAGTGGCCCCGTGGGACCAGTTCGAGCTGATCTATGTGTTTCCGCCGGTATCCTTACTTCCTCTGGTGATCAGGCGGATCAATCTCGAACGAGTATCGGCGATTTTGGTGGCGCCGGATTGGCCGCGGAGGGTGTGGTATTCAACGCTGGTGTCTCTTCTGGCAGCGCCTCCGTTTCCACTGCCTCTTCGCCCGGACCTGTTAACTCAAGGGCCCATTCGTCATCCGGACCTGAAGTCACTTCGTTTGACGGCGTGGCTCTTGAGACCGAAATCTTGACCCGTCGTGGATTTTCGTCCGAGGTCATTGCCACCTTGCGGGCGGCCAGAGGTCCAGCTACGACTAGTATTTATCACAGAACTTGGGAGGCCTTCTATTCATGGTGTTCTGGATCGTCAAGGAACCCGAGGGTTTTTTCCATTCCCAACTTCTTGGCCTTTCTGCAATGTGGTCTGGTCAAGGGTCTAGCAGTTAGTACCTTGCGGGGTCAGGTCTCTGCACTATCCGGGCTTTTTCGGAAGGCTATTGCCTCACGCAGGGATGTGCGTTCATTTTTTCGCGGGGTTGCACATCAGTTTCCGCCTCGGAGGGCGGTTGTGGCTCCTTGGCGGCTCAATTTAGTTTTGGAGGCTCTTCAGCATGGGCCGTTTGAGCCTATGGATTCAGCTACGCTTTACTTGCTTTCTTGGAAGGTGGCCTTCCTGGTGGCGGTCACCTCTTTAAGAAGGGTTTCGGAGTTGGCGGCACTGTCTTGCTCGCCCCCTTTTTTGGAATTCCACCCGAATCGTGTGGCGCTTCGTACCCGTGGAGATTTTTTACCTAAAGTGGTGTCGCGTTTTCCACCTCAATCAGGACATTCTGTTGCCTTCCCTCTGTCCGAAACCAAAGAGTCTGAAGGAGCGGGCCTTGCACTCGTTTGATTTGGTGCGGGCATTGAAGTTCTATCTTTCAATCACGCAAGGGTTTCGAAAATCGGATTCTCTGTTTGTGATTCCTGCTGGTCGTCGCCGTGGTCAGCGGGCTTCCAAGGACACTATAGCTCGGTGGATATGTTCGGCTATCCTGGAGGCGTACCGGCTCAAGGGCGAGCCTTGTCCGGTTAAGGTTCAAGCTCATTCCACGAGAGCTGTTGGTTCGTCGTGGGCTTTTCGTCAGGGGGCTTCGGCAGCGCAGCTCTGCCGGGCGGCTACCTGGTGCTCCGTTCACACTTTTACTAAATTTTATAAAGTGAACGTGAGTGCTTCCGCCAATGCGGCCTTGGGACGCAGGGTCCTGCAGGCGGCAGTGGCTTAGGTTATCTCTTTATTTTTTGTTCGGCGCTTGTTGCGCACTTGCCTAAGTTGTTGGGGTGTTGGCGATCCTGCCACTGTTTCCCACCCTTGAGTTTTGGACTGCTTTGGGACTTCCCACTAGTAATGGATCTGTGTCTCCCTTCCTTCCCTTCTGCTGCTGAAAGACGGATTTTGGTAAGACCTTACCTGTAAAATCCTTTTCAGCGAAGGAAGGAAGGGAGACACAGCACCCTCCCATGGCAGAAGTGTATTATGGTTTTTCTAGATGCGGCGCGACTCCCTCCTGATGGCGGTCATCTGGTCTGGGGTTGGCGCACTAGGGCTCTGTTCCAGCATTGCCAGCTCATCGCAGTTGTCAGGTCCAGTAAGTAGTGCCTGGGACTGTGTGTTTTCATGCTGTTATATACATAACCTGTTCTCTCACATTTATGAATTTTCAGAAGGGGTTGTGTTGTTCCCCTGGTGTTGTCTGCTCTTCCTTAGCTTGTGTACGGACTGGAGAACATGGGAGTAGGAGGAGCCTAAGCTGGAGGGGCCGGTTGTCACTTTTTCTAAATCTGAGGTGAACTATCCTGTGGGGCTCCGCCTACCCCCACTAGTAATGGATCTGTGTCTCCCTTCCTTCCTTCGCTGAAAAGGATTTTACAGGTAAGGTCTTACCAAAATCCGTCTTTTTCTCGTTTTACCCTATAGCCTATTTACACTCCACTTCTCAGCAGCTCTCGTTTATAATCTTTCAGTGTAAATGCATATTAAGTCTCAGCATTGGCTTACCCTGCCTGTTCTGTAGAGATTCTCAGCAGCCATCTTATTATCATCACAGACAGGATTAAAATAAAAGGTAACATCTTGTCATATAGATAATACAGGATCCACCATTCACAAAAGGCGATGGTCTCAGCTGACCTTCTCCCCCCTCTCTGCACAATGACCTCTGCACAGGTCAGAGAGCATGCCTATAACCCAGTGAACATCCACAGTCTAAAGTGGTCCATATATCCACTGTAAGGCTTATCAGCTCAGGTAATATTGCCGCCTGATCATTTAGAGAGAATACAATTAGAAAAATCTTGACAATCAGAAATTAAAAACCTATTGATAAAAAAGAATATAAATGTCTGGTTTTAATAATTACAGAAATTTCTAGCTGATATATTCCTTAACATGATCAACACTCGTATAAGACGTAGATAGTACTCGGACCTCACAAGTGACCGTGGTCAGATAGTATTTAATCTAAATCACAATTAGTCAGGAAGCAGGAAACCACTAGAATAAAATTCCGCAAGTACAACAAACGTGATTGTATATTATCATGTCACTGAATTTTGGGTCTTCTATCCTTTGGATTACGAGCTCGGAGAGAATGAAGACACAGGACAGGATGTTTGTGTCTAAACATACTCTAAAAACTTTATTACAAAACACAGGGCTAATATACACCCTAAAGGCAGGAAACGGATTTGCCATATATGGTTCGATTATACAGTTTAGCTGAACAAGCGAAAAAAACTAGTTTCTGTATGCTTTAAAATATTTAATTAGACTTATCTAGTTAGCAAGGTCATTTCATCTTTCTGCAAGAACACATTATTGCTACAAGAAGAAACATCTGGCCAGGGAGAATCACGTTATCTTTTTAGCAAGGACACGCTATTGATACAAGAAGGAACATTTCAGCTTGCTGTTTTTTTACCTAAAATAACTGTCAGACTTATATAGCATAGATGGGGCCTTTAAACTTGAGGGACTCCATCTTCTGCTATAACATTCCATCCTTTTGTTCCTTCATTTATCAATACGAATTTCTATGTTTTCTTTTAGTACAACGCTGAATACACATTAAAAAAAGCTTAAAAACCAAATAAACCGCAAGACACATTAGCAAAACCTGTAAAATAGCTTGTACTATACCAGCCAACCACCCACCAATACCTTTAAACCAATTTGCGGGATTTAGAAAGGAAAATCTCTGTGTGGAATTATTGGCCAAAGTATCTGAACAGTTCACTCAAAAATTTATCTCTTCCCATGAGACTGGGACAGCGAGAAAGGGTATGCTAGTGGACGTCACAGGGGCATGTGTACATATCCAACAATTAGCAATGGTCTGGTTTTGCTCCTTTAGTCCATCGATTAGAGCAAGATGGTGTCTAATGAATCTATTGTCGTCTCCATCCATGGTGCCTAACCTAGTCCATGCACCTGTGGTCGCAAGGATGCAGGTAAGTATAAACAATGTCATCAGTCTTTGTCCGCTGGTTCTCCTAGTATCTTTTTGCAATGGGACGCGTGGATCCAGGTCTCTTTTCCCTCTAACTTAACGGCTGTGCTTGTGGTCAGCAGAACTTGAAAGGGTCCATCAAACCGTGGATCTAGGCTTTTCCTCACGTGTCTTTTTATAACCACCCAGTCTCCAGGTTGCAGCGTATGGCTGCTAGAGTCTTGATCTGGATCTGGAAGAGAACTGAAGACATTATCATGTACTTGCTTAATCTTTTTGTGTAAAGTCCTCACATAGGAACTTAGCACATGGTTGTTCATTTCTAATGCTTGCGGATAGAAACACCCTAGGCTGGGTACGTTGCCAAACAATATCTCATATGGAGAGAGTCCAGTCTTTCTATTAGGCGTGTATCTTACTGAAAACAGAGCAAGTGGTAAACAGTCCGGCCATGGTTTTCCTGTCTCAGCCATGGCTTTCTGAATTTTTAATTTCAATGTCCCATTCAGTCTTTCCACTTTACCACTACTTTGTGGGTGATATGGGGTATGGAATGCTTGTTGAATTCCTAGAGCTGACATGACTTCATTCATTATTTCACCTGTGAAGTGTGTACCTCTGTCACTCTCAATTACCTCTGGTACCCCATACCTGCAGACCACCTCCGCAAGCAGTTTCTTTGCGGTTGCCGCAGCCGTGGCTTTGGCAATCGGGAAAGCCTCTGGCCATCCTGAGAACAAATCAATACAAACCAACACATATTCCCATGATCCTGACTTTGGCAGCTGAATATAATCAATTTGCAGTCTCTGAATGGATAGAGGGGCCGGGGGGTGTGTTTGGGTGGTGTTTTAACTACTCTACCCTGATTATGTGTAGCACATATCATGCACCCTTGTACCAGGTTTTCAATACAGGTGGAGAATCCTGGTGCCACCCAATGTTTCTGCATCACACTCATCACACCCGTTTTAGATTGGTGTGTCGGCCCATGTAGTATCTGGGCAGCTGCTGGGTACAGTGCCCTTGGAAGTCATCGTCGTGTCCCTTTCCCCCATACCCCATTTGCTTCATTCAGGCATGCACCTTCCTTTAACCACTTATCAACCTCCTCCTTTTGAGCCTGAGCCTGCATTTGGGATAAGATGTCCTCCGACACAAAGGGGTTTTTAGGGGCACTTAACTGACGTACTGTTGACCCTTGTTGCGGCTTACAGGCTGCTGTTTTTGCCGCTGCATCTGCCATCGCATTTCCTCTGCTTACCTGGTCGGTGCGTCTGGTATGTGCTCTTACCTTTATGACAGCTACTTGTTTAGGTAGTTGTAGCGCATCAATTAACTGCTGGACCGCATCAGCATTCTTAATGGGGTGTTCTGCTGCCGTCAGGAAACCTCTTGACTTCCATATTGGACCAAAATCATGCGATATACCGAATGCGTACCTAGAATCTGTGTAAATGTTAACAATACTACCTTCCGCTAGTTTACAGGCCTCGGTTAGGGCCCTAAGTTCAGCTTCTTGAGCCGACTGGTGTGGGAGCATTGGTTCTGCCTTGATTACTGCATTGAGGGAGACAACTGCATATCCAGTATGGAAGGTACCTGAATCGTCCTGATGACGGGATCCATCTACAAAAAATTCAAAATCTGCATTTTGTAATTCATGTTCAAATCCAGTAGGTAAACCTGCCGTTTCTTGTGCCATCATTTGTACACAGTCATGAGGAACTTCCTCTCTTGGATCTTCCTTAAAAAGCACAGTACCTGACTCCTCCTTTAGATCCGAGAGAGGTAACAAAGTTGCTGGATTCAGGGTAGTACACCTCTGTAAAGAAACATTGGGAGGCATTAACAGTGCACATTGTAACCTGAGATGACGTGCTGCTGAGAGGTGAGCGGGTTGCACTTGATTCAATATAGTGTAGACATCATGAGGTGTTAGAACGGTGAGCGGGTGGTCAAGAACAATGTCTGCGGATTTATGGAGTAATAGTCCAACAGCATGCAGAGCACGTACACAGGATGGTGCACCTCTGGCTACCGCATCCAATCTGCCACGAAAGTAGGCAACAGGTCTCTGATTATCACCGTGTGTTTGAGTTAAAACTCCTGCTGCATGTCCAGCTTGTTCATGAAGGTACAGAGTAAATGGGAGCTCATAATTAGGGGTACCCAAAGCTGGAGCGGCCAAAATACGGTTCTTGAGAGAATAAAAACAGTCTATTGCCTCTGATGTTAGTACAAAAGGTGTTGGGGTAAGACAGTCATAGAGGGGCTGCATTAAAACAGAGATGGCATGAATCCACTGTCTGCAATAGGAAACAAGTCCAAGAAAAGTTCTGAGGGCTGCAACATTAATGGGGACGGTGAATGCCTGTACTGCTTGTTTGCGTGCATTTGTTAAATGACGAGCTCCTGGTGTAATGCAATGTCCCAAAAAGGTGACTGAAGATTTACAAAACTGAAGCTTATCTTTCGATGCCTTGCAGCCAGCGTGATAGAGAAACAACATAAGCGATATAGTTGCACTATGACATTGTTTCCTGGAGGGGGCACAAATGAGCAGGTCATCGACATATTGCAGAACAACGATATGTGGTTCAGACCATCCCTCCAGTATTTCCTGCAGGCTTGCAGTGTACATTGTGGGTGAATTCTGGGCACCCTGTGGCAACACTGTCCATGTATATTGACTACCCTGGAATGTGAAAGCAAACAGGTACTGGCAGTCAGGATGTAATGGTACACTGAAAAATGCATTTGCCAAATAAACCACTGAAAAGCAAAGAGAATTAGAAGGTATCTGTGACAGAAGAGTATGCGGGTTGGGCACAACTGGTGTTAGAAGTTCTGTGGCTTTGTTAACCAACCGGAGGTCATGGACCATTCTATATGCGGCTGGTTGTCCTGGCACGCTCTTTTTCTTTACTGGGAACAGGGGAGTGTTGCAAGGGGACTGGGTTTTGACTAGGACTCCTCTCTGTAGTAATTTTTGGACCTGCTGGGCTATGGCATTCTCCTGAGCCGAGCTAAGGGGATACTGCTTCTGTTGAGGCAAGATGGCTCCTGGTTTTAATTTCACCATTACTGGTTGAACTCTTAACCTACCAACATCTGTTTTGCCTGAGGCCCAAAAATCATGTGGTACAGCCTGCTCCAATATCGGGGGAAACTCATTTGTCTCTTCTATGCTGGCAATATCTAGTGACATAATTTTGCAAAGGGTACTTGGTTTTAAACCTGGGGTCATGGTGACAGTGCCATCGGGATGATACTCAATATGTGCTTGTAATTGGGACAACACATCATTTCCCAAAAGGTTACATTGGCCTCGGGGCGATACCATGAGCTGGCTATGTACAGTAGCTCCTTGAATTTGCAGGGGAATTCTTTTAGTGACAGGAAGCAGGACAGACGGGGAATTGAAGGGGGTGGCAATGACATGATGTGAAAAATCAGTGTCAGTATATGGCCAATCACCTTGCGTAATTACTGAATTGTCGGCCCCCGTATCTACTTGGAAATCGATTTCATGTCCCCCTGGTAGGTTCACCTGCACTATACAACTGGGAGTTGGGGGTAAGGAGATGAGGGGGTTCATGTGCAAGCTTCCCTCATCCTATGGGGGCGTTGTTTGGTCGGCTGGAGGACCCGTACTCTGAGCATTTGGATACGGGTTGGTCCTACAGTTCTTTCTAAAATGTCCTGGCTTTATACATCCGTAACATAGTCTCTGTCCTTCTCCTTCAGTCTGTCCTCTGCCTCTGTTGTTTCTGGGAGTCGTCTCTACTATATGTATTCTGGCAGCTCTTTTTGCCTGCGCTATGTCATGCTGTGCCCCCTGAGCTATTCTAGCTAAATCTTCTGCCTTCACTGATCTCCAGTCCGGTCTACTTGCTTTTACCTTCTCTGCAATCTCTTTCTTTAGTCCATTCATGAAAGCACTTGCTAATACCCTCTCACTAGTCTTATTCCCGGGGTTGAACCCCATTTCTGACCAGGTTTTCTTTAGTGCATAGAAATAATCCTTAGGATCTTCCTCCTTTCTCTGCACTCTATCTTCTAGTGTAACTTGCTTTTCTGCTTGCCTGTCTTGACATGCTTTTACCAACGCTGCTGCGAATAGGACTCCAGCTGCTGCATCATTAGATTCTGCATCTACGGGTCCGGTCCTATTGGCATACTTTTTTTTTGTCTCATCTATCAACCTATCATAGCGGGCTTCATCTGCCAATTTTCCCTTAATTACCCCCTGCAGATCTATTCTAGTGGCATGATACGTATCCTGTATGGTGGTGATCATTCTAGCAAAACCCATAGGGGACTGGGACGGATCTGGCAGCTGGGAGATCAGTGCCAACTGCTCTGAAGGACTCCATGGTCTATACATTAACATTGTACGAGCTTCCTGACCTGGAACCACTGCATCCCCCCCTGCTGCTGCTGCTGCTGGTGCTCCTGGCACAACTACCGTCCTCATTGGGAATAGACTAGCTGGGTGGGGTCTCGGTCCTCCACATGCCACACAGATGTCTACTGTCAAGGGGTTCTGTTGTCCACATCTGGGGAAAACCCAACATTTAGGTTCCTGGGAATTCTGGTACTGGGGTGGGGGTGACGTCGGGAGCGGACAGGGAGGAAAATCTGTCATTCCAGTTTTTGTCAGTCTGTAACGTCCGTCTCCTAATTCTTCAATCTTTCCTTCAAAATAAGCGCATGCATTCATCCATACATCTACTGTCTTCAACAGACCCTTATCTTTCAACCATCCATGATAGGAGTTAAAGAAGGATTTCCATTTCTCTCCATTCATCTCTCCATTCTCATTCATTCCCGCTTTACACAATATTTTGTCAATTCCAATCAGTGCCTGTTTCCCTTCTCTGCGTACCACTAAGTCTTTGGCTATAATGCCTTCCTTGGCATTTTGGTTCCCCATTTTTTTCGGTTCTCCTCACCTAGAAGAGACTCCTCAGTCACTTAGACAATGGGCCACAAAGGTTTCTGAACCATTCCACTACTAGCCTCTCTAGGACTTATACGCCAACCAGAAAAACAGACCAAAAACATCAATCCCGGGACACATCCACAACACAATCATCGGATCCATACTTTCATTAAATTCTCCAAAGGATAGAAGGCAGGACTGTCAATTTATCTGAGGGATTCTACTGGTTCAAAGGGACCTGAGCCAGACAACAATCTGTTGAATTACCTGGGGAGCCGACCGCTCGGGGGTGAGGGAGTCTCTTCTATGCAGTGATATAATTAGGTAGAATATAACAGTTATTCTTACCTCAGCGCTGTATATATCACCAACAGAGAGCTTCACTCGTCCCACGTCTCGGACCGGTCGAGCACCCTTGGGTAGATTAACTCAAGGTCCCTGTTCGAGGCGCCAGCTGTCGTCACTGAATTTTGGGTCTTCTATCCTTTGGATTACGAGCTCGGAGAGAATGAAGACACAGGACAGGATGTTTGTGTCTAAACATACTCTAAAAACTTTATTACAAAACACAGGGCTAATATACACCCTAAAGGCAGGAAACGGATTTGCCATATATGGTTCGATTATACAGTTTAGCTGAACAAGTGAAAAAAACTAGTTTCTGTATGCTTTAAAATATTTAATTAGACTTATCTAGTTAGCAAGGTCATTTCATCTTTCTGCAAGAACACATTATTACTACAAGAAGAAACATCTGGCCAGGGAGAATCACGTTATCTTTTTAGCAAGGACACGCTATTGATACAAGAAGGAACATTTCAGCTTGCTGTTTTTTTTACCTAAAATAACTGTCAGACTTATATAGCATAGATAGGGCCTTTAAACTTGAGGGACTCCATCTTCTGCTATAACAATCATTAGGCTATATTTAGTAGCTTTACCGAGAATTCTATAATAAAGGCTCAGTGGTCAATGTTCTCGTGTATAAAACATTCACATAACATAAAAATAAGTAACAATGCATAACACTGACGTGGTAAATATAAAGCTTCCTCCTAAAAGGAAAACCCCACGCGGGGAGAGGACCACATCTGAAGACTCGACAATGACACATTATGATGGAATGATCATCTCGGAGCTTCTCCTGCTGAGCCTTCACCTCTTTCCAGGACATCGAGGAAAAAAAGAAAATACCTGACTATTCAAGGAACCATTCCTAAATAATTCTTAGTATTCTGGGATATTTGGCTGCATCCATTCTTTATGGAAATAAGGATCTACAAAAGCCAAACTGTTGTAAAATGCAGCAAATGTTCTATTGTGTGGTATACTGGGATCTACGGGGGCTTCAAACTCTGGGGTGACCATTATAAAGCAGCACAGAGCCCATTGTATAAACTCTACTGGTATATTTAGCTGTATTAGAACCAAAATATCTAACTGAAGGCCCACCATACATATTAGACTAATGTTGACCTATCCCACCGATATTGACAGATTCAGCTGAAACTCAAATGTGTATGGGGGCCCAGACAACTGATTGTTGGGGAAGTTAAAGGGGTATTCCTATTTCCAAGATCCTATCCCAATATGTAGTAGGTGTAATAATAATATTAGCAAATACCTCCAATTAGAAATGTAGTATAGTCCTTCGGATTAGCAATGTTGCTTACCCCATGTGCAAGGCATTGCAGTAGCTTAGGCATCCATGGTTACGACCACACATAGTTACGCTTAGTGGTCGTAACAATGAATACCTAAACTACTGCAATGCCCTGCACATGGGGTAAGTGACATAGCTAGTCAGAAGAACTATCCTACATTTATAATTGTAGGTATTTGCTAATATTATTACACCTACTACATATTGGGATAGGATTTTGGAGATGAGAATACCTCTAAAGTGTCCGACATGTCCGATTTTGAACTATTGATCCTTCTGTTTCCCTGGAGATAGCTTATCACCAAAGATGTAGGACTGCGGTTCTCTTATAGAGAACACAGAGACACTCGGCTGAAGTACTCTTGTGTATGGGACAACGCTTTACTGTTGGAATTTCTGTGGCATATGAGAGGAGACTGACTATGAGCATCACTATCACGGTGAAAATATTTAGGATTTTTAAAGTCCTAATTTTAGGAGGTCCAAGTCCTAAAAAAATATTATTAACCAGGAACAATGTATTATTTAGAAAAAGACTCATCCATCGCCTGATTGGATTGTTTATTGTCATCTCATCTGCCCATGTAAACAGGACGTGCTGCCGACAATAAGCAACCATCTTGGTACACTTTGTATCGGCCCTTTTGAAAAGGCTTTATATGAGCAGCGGTGGACTTGTTAGTGGGGCTGTGGCCTGACGCTGATGATTGGCCACACTATCTATCAGTATTCGGTCAGTATTTTTTCTCAGGAGTGGGAGCCAAAACCAGGTGAGGAACAATCAGAGAAACGGTCTAATAGAAACAAGTCACCAATTCTGCATTTATCACCCACTCCTGGTTTTGGCTCCCACTCCTGAGAAAAAATACTGACTGATTACTGATAGTGGGGCCGTGGCCTCAGGCCACAAGTCCACAGTGCATGACCGTGCTCATTCATGTGTATTTGTACATGTGAGATCTGAAATGAACGTGAACGACTGTGACCTGTTTGGTGAGATAAAGGTTACTGACGCACTTGATCTAAACTTAGTCCCGCAGTCTGGCTTCACCCATTTTTTTCCTACAGATCATATTACCTGAACTTATCATGTGTCTTCCCAGGCTGTAAACAGAGAGGAGGCAGTACATTGTAAAGACGAGGCCTACAGCGTCCAAAGCCCAAACCCGAGAAGCCAACAACTAATCTGTCATGTGTACAAATACATTCCACCCCTCTGTTATCCTGATCAGACAAGGAGCTCACATGGCTCATTACAGGACGGGACGGAAATTCTCTTAAAGTGATCTACACCTCCGACATTAAATGTGACGATACGTTTCTAATGTCTAGACGGAGTGAGCCGTCTTTCTTTTTGACGAAGAAGAAGCCTGCTCCCGCCGGGGAGGTAGATTTCCGGATAAATCCCTGGGCCAGATTCTCCTCAATATATTCAGACATGGACCGGGTCTCAGCAGCGGACAAAGGGTAAAAACGCCCACGGGGAGGAGTAGCGCCAGGTATCAGGTCGATTGGGCAATCGTATGGTCTATGAGGGGGTAATGTCTCTGCTTCTCTTTTATTAAAGACATCCGCATAAGACCAATAGGGAACCTGTAGGCCGGGTAGATTGGCTGGGGTAGGAGAAGGACAGGCAGGAAGAACGGGAACTAAACAAGTCTTATGGCAGTCCTCTCCCCAGCGAAGGACTTCTCCGGTCTGCCAATCAAGCACGGGTGCATGTTTCTGGAGCCAAGGTAGGCCTAGCAAGAGGGCGTGAGAGAGTCCAGGCAGAACATGGAAGAAGATGCTCTCAGAGTGCAGCATTCCCACCTGCAGAGTTATGGATTCGGTGATGAGTTGAATGGGATGCGGTAAGAGACCCCCATCCATGGAGGCGACAGATAAGGGTACAGCCAGGGGTTTGGTGGGAATGTGGTATTTCTCTACCAGGGATAGAGAAATGAGATTTCCGGCAGCTCCAGAGTCAAGTTGAGCTAGTACACAGAAACTGTTCTCCCCGCAGATGATAGAGACCGACAGCATCAGAGATGGAGAGGGTTTACTCTTGTCTAGGACGACCTCTCTGAGCGATCCTAGACACAGGTGTTTCCCGACCTCTCCGGGCAGGAACGGATCCGGTGCTCCTTACTGCCACAGTAGAAGCAGCTCCCCTCGGCACGGCGTAATTCTTGACGGGTTTTGACCATCTTGGTCTGGTCGACCTGCATAGGCTCGGGTGAGTGCGCCTGAGGAGGAACGGAGGAAGTGACGGGTTTCTGAAAGGTAGGGGCAAGGCGTGGAAACCTCCTCTCACGGGTGACCTCTTTGGTGCGCTCCTGGAACCGGATGTCAATCCGGGTGGCGAGTGTTATTAAGTCGTCGAGAGTGGTAGGAATGTCCCGACCGGCGAGTTCATCTTTAATACGGCCGGACAGACTCTCCCAGAAGACGGACACCAGGGCGTCGTTATCCCAGGCAAGCTCCGAAGCAAGGGTACGGAACCGTATGGCATATTGGCCCACGGTGAGACTTCCTTGACGGAGGCGTAGCAGAGATGAGGCGGATGAGGTCTTCCGTCCTGGTTCGTCGAAGACTTTCCGGAAAGCCGTGAGAAAGGCTGGCAGGTTGGACACCAGGGAATCTCCTCTCTCCCATAGAGGATTTAGCCAAGCCAGCGCCTCCCCCGTGAGATGGGACATGATGAAGGCTACTTTGGCTCAGTCGGTGGAAAACTGATGTGCCAAAAGTTCGAAGTGCAGAGTGCACTGGTTAGTGAAGCCCCGTGCCTGACCGGGATCTCCGCCAAAACGAGGCGGGGCGGAGAGACGGGGACCGGGAAGGGATGCTATGGTATTGCTGTGCAGCGGCGGCGCCGGGGTAGTAAGTGTGCGAGTGGAAGCAGCTCCCGATGAGACAGTCAGTGTGTCCAGGCGAGAGTTAACACTACGCAGGTGACTCAGGATGGACTCCTGTTGGGACCTCTGACGGGAAAGTTCATGACATAGGTCCGAGAGCGAGGGAGCTTGGGTGCCACCGGGTTCCATGGCCTGAGCAAACTGTAACGGGTGTGGGAGGTGGAACCTCTGAGCTACTATACAAAGGGTAGTCCTTGTAAGGAAGCGGGTGGCTCCCAGGGAAGGCGGGTAGGTAGACACTGCAAGTGACAAGGACAGTCTCAGGGTAGAAGGGCAGGGCGGTCACAGCAAGTGACGGGGACAGTCTCTTGACAGGCGGGTGGTCACGGCAAGTGACGGGGACAGTCTCTTGACAGGCGGGTGGTCACGGCAAGTAACGGCTAAGCCTCCAGGTAGGCTAGCAGGCAGGTAGCAGGTGAGTGCTCCCAGGTGAGCGAGTAAGAGTCTCTGGACAGGCAGGTGGTCACAGCAAGTGACTGCTAAGCCTCCAGGTAGGCTAGCAGGCAGGTAGCAGGAGAGCGCTCCCAGGTGAGCGGGTGAGAGTCTCTGGACAGGCAGGTGGTCACAGCAAGTGACGGCTAAGCCTCCAGGTAGGCTAGCAGGCGGGTAGCAGGTAAGCACTCCCAGGTGAGCGCTCCCAGGTGAGCGCTCCCAGGTGAGCGGGTAAGAGTCTCTGGACAGGCAGGCAGGTATCTGGCAGGTAGTTCCTGGTCCGCAGGCGGACTGATCCATAGACAGACTGGCAGGTGCTGGTAGGCAGACTGTCGGACCACAGGATTGCAAGCAGGTAGACAGAAATCAGGCAGATATCAGGCAGGTATCAGGCAACGGGACCTGAGGGCTGAAGCAGAGTTGAAAGGCTTTGCAACAACAGAGCTCGGGCACCTCCATTTTGGAGGAGGTGCCTTATATATGGTGAGGTCCTCCGGCCATTGGCCGGGGACTCCTTAGGACGGCGCGCGCGGCCCCTTTAAGAGAGAGGGAGCGCGCGCGCGCCCTAAGCACCTTGACCGGGAAGCAGCGTGCGCTGCCAGCAGAGCGGGAGGAAGACGCCGGGCACGGAGCGGAGAGGTGAGGGGAACGGCGTCCCAGCCTAGCAGGAGGCAGGGACGCCGACGCTACAGTCGTCACGTGATTGTGGCAGCCGTCACGTGCTGGTATAAGACGCTGCAATTAGAAATGGGAATCGGCACAGGAGTCACAATATATAGTCAGTGCTGGTAGTAACACAAGAATCCAACAAGCCGAGCGTCCACACGTCGTCCAACAGCCCAACATGGATGATGAGAAGCTGCAGGACGTCACATAATCCGCGATATTCAGGCAGAGAACACAAACCGCAATGTGCTGCCACCGACATCTTCATCAGCTCAAGAGGAGGCGACTGTGTAAGAACATCACCGTTTTGTTTTCCCCCCTGAATATCGTGGATTATTAGATGACTGATGTTCTGCTACTTTTTCTTTTTGAAGTTGTCTACACACATAATGGCTGCAGAGGACTGAGAGAAAGTCCACAGGGAACAAAAGAGAAGTCGGGAACAGAAGGGGAGACGAGGGCTGAGCCACTTACACAGACAGAAAGCTGAGGAGGACATGTTATTACTCCAGGATCTGCTCCATTCATTCCTTATGTGGCATCCAAGTGCTGAGCTCGGCTTTTTCCAGAGCCCCATAGAGAATGAATGGAGCTGCAGTTGTTCCCTGACTTTCCGTTCCTTCCCGATCAGACGATGGTTCGCAGTGGTCAGACCCCACGATCAGTAAGTGATCACTGAGCCTGTGGATAAGTGATAACTAAAGTTGACAAATCCCCAGGCCCGGATGGGATACACCCGCGAGTACTGCAGGAATTAAGTAATGTCATAGATAGACCATTATTTTTAATCTTTAAAGATTCCATAATAACAGGGTCTGTACCACAGGACTGGCGTATAGCAAATGTGGTGCCAATATTCAAAAAGGGGACAGAAACCGAACTTGGAAATTATAGGCCGGTAAGCTTAACCTCTACTGTGGGAAAAATCCTGGAGGGTTTCCTAAGAGATTCTATAATAGAGTATCTGAAGAAGAATAGCCTCATGACCCAATATCAACATGGGTTTACAAGGGACCGTTCCTGTCAGACTAATCTGATCAGTTTTTATGAGGAGGCAAGTTCTGGACTGGACCAAGGAAATGCAGTGGATGTGTATATGGACTTTTCAAAAGCTTTTGATACGGTTCCACACAAAAGGTTGATACATAAAATGAGAACAATGGGGATAGGGGAAAATATATGTATGTGGGTTAAGAATTGGTTCAGTGATAGGAAACAAAGGGTGGTTATTAATGGAAAACACTCAGACTAGGTCTCATTTAACAGTGGGGTACCACAGGGGTCAGTATTGGGCCCCCTTCTTTTTAACATATTTATTAATGACCTTGTAGGGGGCATACAGAGTACTATTTCAATATTTGCAGATGACACTAAACTCTGCAGGGTAATCAATACAGAGGAGGACAATTTTATATTACAGGAGGATCTATGTAAACTAGAAGCTTGGGCTGATAAATGGCAAATGAGCTTTAATGGGGATAAATGTAAGGTAATGCACTTGGGCAGAGGAAATAAAATGTATAATTATATGCTTAATTGTAAAACACTGGATAAATCTGTCACTGAAAAAGACCTGGGTGTATTGGTGGACGACAAGCTCATGTTTAGTGGCCAGTGTCAGGCAGCTGCTGCAAAGGCAAATAAAATAATGGGATGCGTTAAAAGAGGCATAGATGCTCATGAGGAGAAGATAATTTTACCTCTATACAAGTCATTAGTGCGACCACACTTAGAATACTGTGTACAGTTCTGGTCTCCGGTGTATAAGAAAGACATAGCTGAACTAGAGCGGGTGCAGAGAAGAGCGACCAAGGTTATTAGAGGACTGGGGGGTCTGCAATACCAAGACAGGTTATTACACTTGGGGTTATTTACTGTGGAAAAACGAAGGCTTAGGGGTGATCTTATTACTATGTACAAGTATATGAGGGGACAGTACAAAGACCTTTCTACTGATCTTTTTACTCTGAGGCCAGAGACGGGGACAAGGGGGCATCTTCTACGTCTGGAGGAAAGAAGGTTTAATCATAATCACAGACGGGGATTCTTTACTGTAAGAGCAGTGAGACTATGGAGCTCTCTGCCTCATGATGTTGTAATGAGTGATTCACTAATAAAATTTAAGAAGGGCATGGATTCCTTTCTTGAAAAGTATAATATTACAGGTTGCAAAAACTAGATTCCATGATAGGGCGTTGATCCAGGGAACTAGTCTGATTGTCGTATGGAGTCGGGAAGGAATTTTTTTCCCCAATGTGGAGCTTAGTGTTTGCCACAGGGTTTTTTTTTGCCTTCCTCTGGATCAACATGTTAGGCTATGGGTTGAACTAGATGGACTTAGTCTTCCTTCAACCTTAAAAACTATGTTACTATGTATGTAACTTGTTATCTTCAGACATCCCCTCTAAGCAATGGCGCACGCCAGCAGTGAAGGCGGGAGGAGGCGCTGGGTACAGGGAAGACTTTACCTCTGGGGGCCACATATAGGGCATGTGAGGGGTGGACACTTCCCGTATTCACCATTACTGAGCCCCCGCTCTGTACCGCTCTTATCTGAGTGCAGGAGACACAGCAGTCACTAATCAGCCACTCTCCGGCACTTGCAGCTGTCCGAGCTCTGCTGTGCCTGTTAGGGGTGAAGTTCGGGTCCTAGGAGGCAGCGACTATGCAGCCTGCAAAGCAGATGACAGCCCGGGTACCACGTCTCCGGATAAATCTCCACCTTGTGAGCTGCTTCTTGTGCAGCAGCCCCATGCAAGTCGCTCCGCTCTCCTCAGCCAGCTCCTGCTGAAGACTGAGCTCCTCTGCCCAATCTAGGAGCCCAATAGCCCTGATCACACCAGTGGTAGCCCAGTGCTGCTGGGGGGGGCAGGGCTAGATCCGATTTACAGATAGCAAACTAATCAGCCCTAGATATTTCTAATAGCTGCAGAGCAGGCGACATAACTCTGACCGGTGTCCTCATAGACCTCTCCTCAGCCGGGACTAATAAGAGCAGTAAGATGGCCGTCATGGGGTCCATTGTTAGATCTCGGCTGCCATAGAAACTCATCGGCACCATGATCGCGCCTCCCTCTCCGGTCTTAAGTGCCTAAATGCTGTGAAAGCCACTGACTGTGTCATATAAGGGGTTAAGCTGCCAGGATCAGGGTTGGCTCCACTGCTGGCGCCTGAGGCAGGAGCGGGACTGTGTTATACCGCCACACGACTGCCGCAGATCTTGTAAGAGTCCTGACTGCACCTGCCTGATGATAATGTGTCCTATAACGCGGGTCCTGGTACCAGACTGCCCTTTACATATTAATCACTAGCAGGGAACCAGTTACTTACAGGTTCTAGTTTCTGATGTGTTTCCAGGACCTGTAGTTATCAACATTTTACCCTTAAGGCCCAGTTATAATATTACTGCAACACTCTCACTACATATGAGCATCCTGTACCTGTATACCTGCCCTGTGTGCGGCGCAAAAGTATATAACAAAATGTGTGTACACAAATACCTATCTCCTGAATGGTATTACTGCTAGATCTCCTGTACATAGAAATATGAGGTTCTTAGCGCACACTTTGAGCAAATTGTGCGAGCCCATCTGCCACCGTCAAGGCGACCTCTTCAGATGGGTCCCTACACTAACACTACACTAACTTACTAACTGGGACCACCATTTTTAATGTTTATTATTACTGTACTAATGCAATCAATTGTACCTGTTATAATTCATTTTTTAATTAGTTTTATAATTTTTTATTACTCTTGTGTTTATGATAATGGTATTACTAAAATCCCTATACTTAGTGTTGATCCAGAAGAAGGCAAAAACCCCAGGACACCTTCAGCCAATTTGTGTCACAGGGGAAAAATTCCTTCTTGACCCCGAGAAAAGGCGATCAGTCCTAGGACCCTGGATCAAATCTAATAATGTTATTACTAGTTATTAATAATTCTTATTAATATTACACAACTAATTGTACTGCTACTGCAGTTATTAGTATTTTAATTTAGGTTTTTGTACTTTTTATAGATTATATATTATTTATGTCCTGCTATCTTATTACTTTGCTATTCTAACTTTTCTATAACTACTTAAAATAATCAAAACAACACTATAATTATTTTTATATTCTTACTATTATTAACATCCTGCTATCTTATTACAGTATTATTCTACTTTCCTATCACTACTAATACTACCCTATACCTAGAGTGTTGATCCAGAAGAAGGCAAAAACCCCAGGACACCTTCAGCCAATTTGTGTCACTGAGGAAAAATTCCTTCTTGACCCCGAGAAAAGGCGATCAGTCCTAGGACCCTGGATCAAACCTAATAATGTTATTATTAGTTGTATAATTAATATATTACTTATTGTACTACTGGAGTTATTTTAATTTATGTTTTTATTTTTATAAATATAGCTATTTAATATTCTTCTTATTATTAATAACCTGCTATATTTTTACATTATTATTATTCTTTCCTATCACTACTAATACTACCCTATAACTACAGTATTGATCCAGAAGAAGGCAAAAACCCCAGGACACCTTCAGCCAATTTGTGTCACAGGGGAAAAATTCCTTCTTGACCCCGAGAAAAGGCGATCAGTCCTTGGACCCTGGATCACACTGCTATTCTACCTACTACTATTACTACTGTTATTTTA
Source organism: Phyllobates terribilis (assembly GCF_046119375.1). Taxonomy (NCBI): domain Eukaryota; kingdom Metazoa; phylum Chordata; class Amphibia; order Anura; family Dendrobatidae; genus Phyllobates; species Phyllobates terribilis. The sequence goes on from NW_027362895.1 coordinate 4,486,133, forward strand.
TTACTATTTTATTTATTTCTTACTATTATCACTAGTATTATTACTCTTATTACACTAATACTGATACACTACCACTATATTACACTATCCTGCTGTTATTTGGTGGTCTGATACTTACCAGCCGGTATTGCCGTATGTGATGTTATCGGCAGAGAGGTTCCAGCAGGATGGTCCACATGATGTTCCTCTTTCCTCTCAAATACCGGTTGATGTACTGGCGGAAGTTGGTCTGGTTCTCCTTCTTCCTTCTTGTTGTTGGGATCGGTTGTCTTCTTTTCTGGCCTTTGGCCGTCACTTCCCCCCTAGGGATCTTGATGTGGAGTTTCATCTTCTTTGCTTTCTCTTCTTTCTCTTCTTTCTCTTCTTCCTCTTCATCCAGGTAGGCGCACAGTTCTTTTAGTGTCTTCTGTCTTAAATCCATGATGTCCAGCTTTATCTTCTTTGCTGCTTTCTCCTCTTCTTCCTTCTCTTCTTCCTCGTCTTCCTCTTCATCCAGGTACTTGCGCCGTTCTTTTAGTTCCTTGCGCCTTTCTTCCCTCTTCCTTTTCTCCCTGGCTTTATACTCTTCGATGCATCTTCTTTGGGCAATGGGGTTGGTCGGCATAAGGCGCTGGAAGAGAAGAGATGAAGTTAGGAGGCTACAAGGAAGATCCGAATACACAGCTACCTTATAGAAGAGGCCGTAGCGTTGCCCTGAGTCGTCTCACTGACCTCCTTCTTGTAGAGGGGAGAAGGGAGAAACTTCACACAATATGCCAGTCTCCTCAGCTGTTCCTCAGGACTGATGTAATCTGCAGAAAACACAACCAGATATTAGGAGCAATCCTCACCGTACAAAGAGGACGTATGTATGTTAAGACTGTCAGAAGGAGCTCACTGATGGATTCTCAGTTAACTAGTTCTGCAGCCAGCAATAGACAGTACAGCACAGAGGGTACAGGAGGCAAACTGTGCACAATTTTCAATAAAACTCAGAAAAATATTTACCACCAAGTATATGCATTAAAGGAAAGAAAATGTCCCCACAGATGAGTCTGTTTAATGAAAGCCCCAGAAAGCCATGTAACAAGAGTATAGAGAACGGTGAGTGAGTGATGGATACTACCGGGTCCAACGCTGGCAGAATACTCCATCCCCATGGTGTCCGCTGATATCTTCTCTTGTAGAAATGTATCCAAAATCTATAAAACCTCAGGAGGCGTCAGCAGAGGGTTTGGTGATTGGCTGATATTTCTTTGGTCTTAGAAACATTGGCTATAAATAATTCGGGGGCTCTGCTGGGGAAAGGGCAAATTGGGAAATGTGTAGGATATTTACTGTTCTGTATCTGAGCTTCATTAAAGGGGAATTATCAGATGGAACAAGTCATCCCCTTATCCCTGGGCTCGGTGACGACTGATAGATCAGTGGGGTCCGACCACGGGAAACTCCAGCAATCACCAAAAAAGGGCAGTGACCCCCATTAGAAGTGATCGCTGGATCCTTCCAGATGGGAGATGTGATGAGTGTGGCGCCCCCCACTGGTGTCTCAGCGTATCATGTGTTGGGGAATAATGACTTCTCCTCTGGTAAATGGGCTGATTCCTGTCAGTTGTGGTCGCTGAGTGCGTGTGATGGGATGTGGCTCCGTCCATTAGATTATATCACGTCTTATACCTAGAATCTCTCGCTGATCGCAGGTGTCTGTCTTCACACTCAGATGAGATGGAACAAACTGACCACATAGGAGGTTTTTTTTTTTTCAAATTCAAACCGAGCAATCCTATTGGCTGAGTATGACTGTCGTTACCATGGTGACAGAATGTTAAAGGGACAGAACATTAATAATGTATAATAGTGTATTTTATTACATATTTCACATAATAGTGGCTGATATATGGACCTGTACAGATAATACACTTCTATAACTCCTCATATTTTTCATACAGCAATTTGGTGGTGCTGCAGAGATATTTTGGGCGTAATATAACTTGTGCTGGCAATTGATCATCTATAAAGTAGTCTGGTAATGTATGTAATGGTCCTAAGATTGTGGTTTTATGTTCAATACAAATCTAAATATTAATCAGACGTCACTCCCTGCTATTTGAAGGGTTTTTGTCCCTTTCCCTATGTCAGAGTAGTATCACATATAGCTCGGATACGCTGCAGCCTTCAGAACAATGAGGTCCGTTGTGGCTTTCCCCTGCACATTCGGCCATTATATAAGTGACGGCAGCTGCGTTGTGTCCCTGCACGGCTGATAGCGTCGCTGTGCAGGGATTCAGTATGGTGGAGCTGGGGCTCTTTTCTTTTATGGGTCGATACAAGTCTTGTTCAGACATATAAATATGCCTTGATTACATTGTAGAAAAGAAGGGTGACATTACAGGAGTTCCATACATTCTCAGTGTAAGATCAGTGGGGTCGGACCCCCGGCACCAGGGAGTATACAGAAGGAGCTTGTGAATGTCTTACTTTAGTGGTCTTGTAAGCTCCTCATCCCACACTTTTCCTGTATAGGACATATAGCTTTTCTGTATACATAACTCTTATGTAAAAACAACATCCTCCATGCACATTTCTGTAGGTTGCCTGATGGTTCAGGTGTAGTTACATCATTTTTTTCTACTGCCCGACCTAACAGCGTTAGCTTGCTCTTTTAGCAATCCAATTGTATTGTTTCACATTTGGGGCGATTGTGTCAGCGGCAGGTTTCATTGTGGGGTTATATGATGGGCACTATTTTTATAGGCTTATTTGGATATTAATGCCTTTGTGAATAGATACTTTGCTGCTGCCTTGCTCTTTATTATATTGTGGTGGGCAGTCTGTAGTCATATATTGAGATTTTCTGTGACTAGTTGGGCATATATATGTGAGGATTAACCATATCAGTACCTTGCAATGGTTTTGTTATTCATTGGGGCAATTGTTGCTTTTTAGTTGTTTTTTTAACATGTCTTGTATGTTTAGTCTTTATAAAATTCTATATTTTTGCTATTCCTTGGTGATCCCTGTCATTGCATCCTTTCTTTCTCCTTGTTTCTTTGCATCTCTATTATGTAGCTGCAGGGTTAGGGACGGCCGGTTCCTTGCAGGAATAGTTATCAGGACGGGTGCGGTTTCTGCTGTAATAACTCATTCATGTGACCCATCAGTCATCACCCGATCAGCCGGGCAATGCTCAGCACAGGCCGCCGTCATCCCACTTCTCTACATCTATTATATAGATGACGCGCCCCTGGGCCTGTGTCGCGCTGCGTTGCGCACGCGGGAGCTTACCCGGAGCCGGATCGCTTGAGGGTTGTAGTCTCGTGGCGGGGACCCGGTCCGTGCCCAGGGAGTCAAACTGAGCGGCGATGTATCAGCGGTAGATGTGTACGACTACGCCACCCGTTGAATGCAGCTATGGAGCTGCCGCTGCAGGACAGTCCGCTGAGGCCGGTGGATGGATGGTGCAGCGTAGATGGTATAACCCCCAACGGGAGGGGTATGGCCTCAGGGCAGCAGATGTGGATGATGGGGGTAGCAGGAACCACTCAGAGACGGTGCGGTGTAATTCAGGGTCTTTACTGGTAACAACGATAGACCCTCCCGGAGTACTTGCTAGCGAACGGGGCCTGGTCAGTCCTTGAGCAGATGGGATCTCCCCTGGCCAGGCGGAGTTGTAGGCCTCCCAAACTGACTGTACTCTTCTGGCTACCTTGCTAGAAGCGGATATAAGTAGCCCACGTCCCTGAGTGTACCGTGTGGTGCTCACCCGTATGGCCGGTGACTCGGGGCCTTCTAATGGCTTCCGCTCCACGATGGCGGTGCTGGTCCCACGCGTGTGACCGTGCCTTCGGGTTTCTGGGCCTGAGGACCTGAAATCCCCTGCCGGTCGGCTTCTGCTGCTGGGTCAGAGTTAGTCCCCACAGCCTCGGACGCCGGGTCCGGTAAGAAATCTTCTCAGTCAGGGCGAGCTCTGCAGCTGCCAGCCCCTGGCTTGTAGTAGTATTGCTCCCACTGAGCTTCTGCTGTTTCTTCCTATGCTGCTTCTCTGTCTCTACTCTCCTTGACTGACTAACCCTGCTTCAGCCCCGGGTTTACATAGGGGAAGTTCTTCCCCTCCCAAGACTGGGCAGGAGGTGTGGCATGCACAGGATCCCTGACCAAAGGACCTCCCACCTGCTCTCAGACATAACATTACATTACTGTGGAAACCAGACCCCTGGGGTGCCACATTCCCCCCTAGTAAAATTTAGTACTCCGGGACTAAACATATTTTAGAAAAACATAACAAGATATAAACAATAATAATACAATAAGAAAACACATAACGATGGTTACGGCGTGTCCGCAACCGGGTGCAGTTTTGAAGAAAAGCAAGGTGTCCATTTCACCAAAACAGGGAGACGTAACCAGGTAGGGGTCTGTCCTACCCCGAGTCCTTAACAGTCTCTAGTCCATCCTGGGTTACGTTCCAACTATGTACAAGGATTCCCGGTAATCCACCAAGGATTCCTAAAAGTAACTGGAAACACAAAATTATACACAAGCAACAATACACAGGTAAACATAAATAAAACAATTTATACACTTCAAATCCTCCAGCGTGCGGGTAACTGGCCTCTAGTGGCCCTAGTGGACCTACGGAGCTGACTGTCTGGCCCTGAACTACAGGGTGTAGGAGCTGTCAAGGGTAAACTGGGCAGCTGTCTACCGGCTCTTTGTCTCACTAGGGGTACGGCAGGCTCACTATAAGCAGAGGGTTGATCCTCCTGTTCTGCTTGTGTGGAGTCTTCTGCCTCCTGGACCGGCTGTTCTTCCAGCTCTACCTGTTGCTCCGTAGGTGCTTGGGATGCTGGTTGGAGGAAGGTGAGTACGGGTACCACAACTGCACCATTGACTTGAGTCCAAGACCGAGGGAAGTCCCCGAGCACAGTACTAACCATATCTTCCCTTTCCTCTACGGGTCGATGGTCTTCTTGTTCCTCTTCAGGGTTCCTCAGTTGTTCGGGACACTTCTTCAGGTGGTCCCGGGATACAATGGCTGTGGTTTCCCCTCCGTCTTTACTGATGGTACAAACCTTCGGGTTCTCGTGGCTTGAGGGCAGTACGGTGTACGGGTCCTTCTCCCACTGGTCGTCCAACTTGTGGAGCCGTCTCTTCCTCTTCAAGACCTGCTCTCCGGGTACCAGGGGAACAGCGGGAGCATACTAGTTGTAAGTTTTCTCTTGTCTTTCCCTAGCCTGACAGAGACTTCGCTCCACGCTCTCCTGTACTCTCCGGTACTGCTGCTGCCTCTCTGTGTCCCAGTCTGTTTCTGGTGAAGTGTCCTCGGGTGTCAGGACTCCCATTTCCAGGTCAACAGGTAACTTACCAGGTCTTGCCCTCATTAGGTAAGCCGGGGTACAGTTGGTGGAACCTACCGGGATGTGGTTGTATAGGTCCACCAGATCGGGCAACTTCTCAGGCCACAGACTGCGTTCTTCCAGGGGCAACGTTTTTAGAAGATCCATTACCACCTGGTTCATTTTCTCACAAAGTCCATTAGTTTGCGGATGGTAGGGTGTCGTCCTTATCTTCCGGCAGCCATACAGATTGCAGAATTCCTGGAAGACCTCCGCTTCAAAGGCAGGTCCCTGGTCCGTCAGCACTCGGTCCGGGTACCCGTGTGGACGGCAAAAGTGCTGCTGGAAGGCTCTAGCTGCTGTTTGAGCCGTTAAGTCCTTGACAGGGACGACAACCAGAAACCGGGAGTAATGATCCACGATGGTTAACGCGTAGACGTAGCCACTTCTGCTTGGGGTCAGTTTTACATGATCCAAGGCTACCAGTTCCAACGGTTGCCGGGTGACGATGGACTGCAGGGGAGTCTTCTGGCTGGCGCGGTCCTTCCTTCTCAGGTTGCACGGGCCACAGTCTCTGCACCACTTCTCAATGGTTCCCCTCATGCCTACCCAGTGGAATCGCTCGCGCAGCAGGAACTCCAGCTTCTTCCACCCGAAGTGTCCAGCTCCGTCGTGGTATGCCTCCATCACCATGGCTGCGTCTCTTTGTGGCACTACTACTTGCCAGAGTAGTTCATGCGTCCGGGAGTTAACCATTCTGCGGCACAACTTCCCCTTGTAAAGGAACAGTCGACTCTTCTCTGCCCATAGTTGTTTGGCTTCCTCCGGAGCGTCTGGTTCAAGGCAAGCCTCCGGGCGAGTCAGCATCTCCTTCACCAGTCGGACGGCAGGGTCGCTGTCTTGCGTTTCCGCCCAGTTGTAGTGAGGTAAGGGGTTCAACGTAACAGCCTGCTTACTCCTTACCCGGTGGGAATACTGGATAGTCCCATGACGGTGGAACGCAGGGAGTTCAACTTCTTCCAGTCCCTCCGGATCTTCTCCTTCGTCCGGCAGGTTGGGCATCCTGGACAGGGCATCCGCGTTGGTATTGGAGCGTCCGGCCCGGTATTTGATTGTGAACTCGTAGTTGGACAGACGGGCCATCCACCTCTGCTCCAGGGCACCGAGTCTTGCCGTGTCCAGGTGTGTCAACGGGTTGTTATCCGTGTACACGGTGAACCGGGAAGAAGCGAGGTAATGCTTAAAGTGCTCGGTGACTGCCCATACTACGGCCAGGAACTCTAGCTTAAATGAGCTGTAATTCTCGGGGTTCCTTTCGGTGGGTCGCAGTTTTCGGCTGGCGTAGGCGATTACTCGTTCCTTCCCCTGCTGGATCTGGGACAGTACGGCTCCTAGCCCGATGTTACTGGCGTCGGTGTAGAGGATAAAGGGCTGGCTATAATCCGGGTACGCCAGGATTTCGTCCCCCGTGAGGGCCATCTTCAGCTGGCGGAAGGACTCTTCTTCCAGCTCCTCCCATTTGAAGGGCGGCTTCTGGTTCTTGGCCTTCCGGGACTGGCCTATCAGGAGGTCCTGCATAGGTGCTGCCTTTTTGGTGAAACCGGGAATAAACCTTCGGTAGTAGCCTACCAACCCGAGGAACTGCCGCACTTCTTTTACGCTGGAGGGGCTTGGCCATTCCTTAATTGCGGTGATCTTATCAGGGTCGGGAGCCACTCCGTCAGCGCTCACCACGTGTCCCAGGTACTGCACCTTTGGTTTCAGGAGGTGACACTTGGAGGGTTTCACCTTTAGGCCGTAACTCGCCAGAGCCTCGAACACTTCCGCCAGGTGTTTCAGGTGGTCCTCATACGTCTTGGAATATACGATGACATCGTCCAGGTACAACAGGACCGTCTCGAAGTTTCTGTGGCCCAGACAACACTCCATTAGTCGTTGGAAGGTTCCTGGTGCGTTGCAGAGTCCGAACGGCATGCAGGTGAACTCGCTAAGTCCCATCGGGGTGGTGAATGCGGTCTTCTCCCGGTCCGCCTCTGCTACAGGAACCTGCCAGTACCCGCTAGTGAGATCCAAGGTAGAGAAGAAGTTAGCAGATCTTAAAGCAGCCAATGACTCCTCTATCCTTGGCAAGGGGTACGCATCCTTGTGTGTGATACGGTTGATTTTCCGGTAATCTACACACATCCTCATGGTGTTGTCTTTTTTTCTGACTAAGACTAGTGGAGCTGCCCAGGGGCTACAGCTATCCCTGATCACCCCAGCCTCCTTCATGTCTCTAAGCATCCCCTTGGCGTGTTGGTAGTGGGCAGGGGGTACGGGTCGATACCTCTCTTTTATAGGAGGATGGTCTCCCGTGGGGATGTGGTGTTCTACCCCCTTGACTCGCCCGAAGTCTAACGGGTGTTTACTGAACACTCTCTCGTACTCTTGAACCACCCGATAGACTCCTTGTTTCTGGTGTGCGGGAGTGGAGTCAGTACCCAGATGTAGTTGCTGACACCAGTCCTCCATGTTTTTCTTAGAGCCGTTACCTTCCTCCGGGTGAGATGGAGGCAAGGGTTCCACAGATTGTATAGAATTTTGGTTAATGGTATATAATTTGGCTAGCGTGGCATACCGGGGCAGGTACACTTCCCTCTCCCCGATATTTATTATGCGAACGGGCACCCTCCCATGGCGTACATCAACCACCCCCCGTGCTGTCAAAATGGTGGGCCTACTGTCCGAGTAAACTGGTTCTACCATTGCCTGGTAATCTCTACCTCTCAGACCAATAGCTGCCCGGCACCAAATCATCATTTCACTTTTTGGGGGCATGGCAATAGGAAAAGGGTCACACATTCTTACGCTACCAATCTCACCGCCGGAGAGTTCCACCTGTTGCCGTCGCATCAGTGCCCGGATCTCTTTCTGGAGCACCCGCTGCTCGCCGGAGCTGGCGTTCTTGGCAACCTGCTGTAAAAGGAAAATCACCTCTGCAAGACAATTTTCAATTACATTAGTTCCTAGAGTTATTTTTGGGTGACTCTCATGTTTGTCAATATCTACAATGATCAGTCCCTGTGCTGCCAGTTCGACTCTACCGATTTTGATGGTCTCCTCTTTAAATCCGATCTGTGGCACGGGCTGGCCATTGCTGGCGATGATACTCAAGTCGTCGTCAGGGTAGCGGGTAATATCCGAGTCATTCCAGTACTGCTTAAAGAGCACGTACGGGATGGTGGTGACCTGTGACCCGGTGTCCAGTAGGGCACTCATGGGAATGCCATCCAGTACCACAGGCAAGACTGGACGTCCTCCCACATATCTGTCGCGCCAGTTCGATGGGCCTGGTGATCTTTTTCCTGGGGGTTGGCCCTCTACCCCAGGTTGTGCCCGTTTAAAGAACAGTACCTTGCCATATGTCCGGGTTGATTGCAGCGGCGGCAGATGGGTCGTCCGTCCTCGCTGTATCGGTCACTGGGTCTTCCTCTGGCCGGTGGGGTCCTCCTTGGTCGACGCCACGGGATGTCCTCCGGTCCGGATGCCAGCTGGATCTTCCCTGGGGTGGAAGCCTGTAAAGACTGCACAGTTCGGGTTAGCGCAGCAACGCTCTTAGCTAGCTCTTGGACCTGATGGTGTAGGTCTGGAGCCGGGTCATTGTCCAAAGCCTGCGCATCAGCTCCCACAGGCCCTGCCGACAAGGGCGCCGCCTCCTGGTGGTAAGTGATAGCAGGGCGCTTGTGGGTCACAACGCCACCCGGTGCCGGTTCTCGGAGCACCCGGATGGCTCTGTCCTTGAACTGTGCAAAGCCCAGATGGGGATCCTGTAAGGCCATTGCCCGCAACTGGGTTCGGTGGGTATTACAATACAGTCCCTCTATAAACTGTTCGGTCAACAGCCTGTCCTCGTTTCCCACTCCATCAGGGTCGGTCTGCTTAATGGCCCTCAGGGCCTCTTGTAGGTTTAGTGCATAGTCCCTTATACTCTCATGCGCTCGCTGCTTGTGACGCGCCCCCTGGGCCATATTCTTTATGGGAATATCCGGAGCCGGATCAGATGGGGGTTGTAGTCTCCGAGCGGCTGTGACCCGGCCCGTGCCCAGGGCGTCAAACTCAGTGTTGTGTGGCAGTCCTACAGATGTTATTAAGAGTTCTTTTGTGTCGACTACGCCACCCGTTGTGATGCGGTCACTGTGGCCGCCGCTGCAGCAGGGTCCGCTGAGGCTGATGGTGGGTGCGCAGCTTGGTGGGATAACCCCCAACGGGAGGGGTATAGCCTCAGAGGGGACAGGTGCAGAGGATGGGGGTTGTGGTGGTGTAGTGCAGACGGCAGTGAAGACAGAGTCTGGTTGTGCAGTTAAGGGTGTTTACTTACTGCAGATGTTGTACTGGTCACTCCAGCTGCTAGTGACCACCCGAGCCGTGCTGCGTCCACCAGGTCCTGGATCCAGCCAACCCCCAAACAAGTCCGGAGCGTGGCCCTGAGCTCTCTTTCTGTCCCGTTCTCTGGCCGTCCCCACCAGTGTTCCACCTAGGTCCAGCTCCCTCGGGCCTTCTGTTGGGACACCCTTGGCCCTGGGTTCCCTGACCCTTCATGTGGTGTGCCTTCGGGGTGGATGTGATGGGTGACCGTGGCAAACGCTGCCCACGGTCTCTGGTCCCTGGCTGGGGAATGTTTTTACCCCCACCAGCTTGGGTTCCAGTACCCTGATGCCGACTCTTCACCCGGGGATTTCAGTTGGGATCTTGGAGTCCTTTTCTTCTGTGCCTCTGGGTCTCTCTATTTTCTCCTCTCTCACTCTGAGTCTTTCTTCTCTCCTCTGCTCCTGACTTGTTCTCTGCAGCTGACTGACTCTCTGCATCTGACTCTCTGCATCTGATCCTGTTCTTAGTTGGTGCCCACCTTATATACACCCTCTATGTGTGAGCTCAGGTGACCAGCACCCAATGAGCTCCTATCTTTACCCAGGCTGCTCCCCCTATCTGCCCCTACACTACTTGGGATGTACCACCCCCCTCCCACTCCAGCCAGGAACAGACTCGGTCGTACCTGCACATTTCTAAGTGGGAGTACCGTCGGTCTGCTCCTCGGAAATGGGATGTGTGTAGTGCATGCAGCCAACCGAGCTCAGATCCACACTCCTTCCTTACCCGGGAGTGGAATATCACACCTCTGGGTTGAGGTGCAATACCCCTGTAGCAGCCGAATCCTCAGGGTGCTACATTCCCCCCTGGTAAATCACAGCACGTCCTCGGGCTGTAAGACATAAAACACCAAAACATACAATTTTTTTTTTATAAACATAATAAAACATATAAAACATTATATATATAAAACTTTTCATATAAACATTCTCGTCGTCTCTTGTTTCAGGTTCCTCCTCCGGACACTGTGCAACGTGTGTCCGGGAAAAGTGCGACAGTCTCTTAGAAAAACTGGTTTTCCTATAAAACCGGTAGGGGGCGCTTTAGGAAGCGCAACTATATACAGGGAAGTTGGCCGCTCTCAGTCCTCGGCCAGGTAGAGGGAAGGGAATGGCTGCTCACAGTCCTCAGCCTGTGGGATTAAAGGGTTAACGGGTAAACAGTTCACTCAGCTGGTCCCAAGGGGACTATATATATTTAGCAACAGTTTCTTTATACCCCGGTCGGGTAACTATTTACATCACTGCTCTGCCGCACTCAACGGCGTCTTCCTCCTGCTCTTTGCTTTTTGCTGGTGGTAACTTCAGACCCGTCCGGGTCCTCTTGCTCCTCCTCCTCGCACCGCAACTCCTCCTCCGTCAGGCGGTGTACGTGGAGGGCGTAAGGTCCTTTGGCACACTTGTGCCGGGTGAAGGTGACCTCGTCTCCGATGTAGAGGTCACGACCTCTGTGCCCCTCCGGCAGATGGGACTCCACGTCTCTGCGCGTGACAAAGACGTCACCGGGGGTGTTGTTGTCTCTAATGAAGCCCCACCCATGCTGCAGGTTAAACTTTATTACAGTCCCGGTGGTACGGGGACTGTGCGCTGCACGGGGGTCCCTCCTGGTCCGGCTCTTCTGCTCGGCGCTCCTTATTTGGGCCTGTTGTTCCCGGACCCGCCTCTCTCTCCGCTCCCTCGCAAACTCCTCGAGCTGTTGGCGGCAGCACTCAGCACGCTCTGCTGCAGCTGCCCTGGTTTCCTGAGTGAACCCCATTAGATCTTCTCCGGTGGGGTCCCACTCAAACTGCGCTTCCGCTAGCGGGGGCGAGATCCGTATTACGGGCTTCGGAGCCGGAATCAGGGGTGCACACATGGCCCCAACCCTCCTCTGGTGCTCCAGTTCGTAATACTTCTGGGGCCAGATGAAAGGCTGCCCGTCCGGCCACGTGTGCTGGGCAAACAAGTCCTCTCCCAGACGCGGCACCCTTGGTTTTACGGGTGCGGGCGCGGTGGTGGTGGCGCCCGGGCTGCCCAGGCCTTGCGGCCAGGCCTGGGGCACCTGGAAGGTGAAGGGCACCGTTAATACGGCGGCGCCCTGGGCTACCTGGCCTTGCGACCAGGCCGGAGGCTCCGCGGAGGTAGGGGGCGCTGTTGGTGATGCGACGCCCGGGAATTCTAGGCCCTGCGACCAGGCTGGTGGTACTTCCTGCTTGGTCACGCTCGGGGTCGAGGCGTGTGACGTCACAGGGGTCGCGGCGGCGGCTTCCGGTTGGGGCCTAGTCTGCGTCGGTGACATGGCGTTTTCGGGCACAGCAGGGGGACTTTCGGGCTCTGCGACGGGGAGCTGGGGCAGGTAAGCGGTGTCACGGCTTGGGGTATAGACGTCCCCTTTACCTGCCTCCATGTATTCGGCTCCCTCCTCGGCGCCGTCTCCGGCCTTGGGTCCTCCCGCGCCATCCTCAGAGGCGGTCTGCTTCCTCATCTCGGCTGGCGTGCTCCGGGTCTTGGTTTGCTGGGCCATCTCCCGGCTCCATTCCGCCAATATCTCGCGCTGTACCCGGGCCATCCTCCGTGCGAGGCCCTCCAGGGCAGTCTGTGCACACTCCCGGTCTCGGGGGAGCTGTGCAAGGACCTCCACTAGGCCTAGTGGGGTCGTGGTGTCCAGCAGGCTCCTGACCAACGGGTCGGTGCTGCTCTGCTCTTCTTCCAGCAGGCTCCTGGCCAGCGGGCCGGTGCTGCTCTGCTCTCTGGACATCTCCGGGTGAGCTTCTCTGCTACTCTTCGTTAGACTTCTTGCCTCCGGGTGCGCTCGCTCCAGACTGCTCCAGGCGGCACCCATCTTCGTTCTTTTCTTTCGTCTCCTCCCACTTCGAGGGCGGTCCCGGGGCAACTCGGTGACTGTCAGCTCCAGGGGTAGTTCTTTCACGCTGACAGACACCTCCAGCATCACAGTCTCTGTTGGTGGGGGCGGTTTCCACTTTTGGCGCCATTTTCTGTCCTGGCCCACGATGGGAGGTGGCCTCTCGCCCTCCTTTGGCACGCCCATAATGGCGTCCGCTGCTCTTCTAAGGCGGGAAATCTTCGGATTTGGCGGGAAGCGTCGCCCAGTGGCGGGAAACTCTGCAGATGGCGGGAACAAGCTGGAAATGGCGGACAATCGGCGGGAAACGACCTGTGATGGGGTCCGATGGCGTGGACCCTCCGGAACCGGCAGGAGACTTCTTTCTGAGGTAAACTTGCACTTTTCTTCAGACACGCAGTACCCGGGTGTTGCGGGCACGTAATCCTGCCGACTACGCCAAAGTAGTCGGCCATATTCTTTATGGGAATATCCGGAGCCGGATCAGATGGGGGTTGTAGTCTCCGAGCGGCTGTGACCCGGCCCGTGCCCAGGGCGTCAAACTCAGTGTTGTGTGGCAGTCCTACAGATGTTATTAAGAGTTCTTTTGTGTCGACTACGCCACCCGTTGTGATGCGGTCACTGTGGCCGCCGCTGCAGCAGGGTCCGCTGAGGCTGATGGTGGGTGCGCAGCTTGGTGGGATAACCCCCAACGGGAGGGGTATAGCCTCAGAGGGGACAGGTGCAGAGGATGGGGGTTGTGGTGGTGTAGTGCAGACGGCAGTGAAGACAGAGTCGGGTTGTGCAGTTAAGGGTGTTTACTTACTGCAGATGTTGTACTGGTCACTCCAGCTGCTAGTGACCACCCGAGCCGTGCTGCGTCCACCAGGTCCTGGATCCAGCCAACCCCCAAACAAGTCCGGAGCGTGGCCCTGAGCTCTCTTTCTGTCCCGTTCTCTGGCCGTCCCCACCAGTGATCCACCTAGGTCCAGCTCCCTCGGGCCTTCTGTTGGGACACCCTTGGCCCTGGGTTCCCTGACCCTTCATGTGGTGTGCCTTCGGGGTGGATGTGATGGGTGACCGTGGCAAACGCTGCCCACGGTCTCTGGTCCCTGGCTGGGGAATGTTTTTACCCCCACCAGCTTGGGTTCCAGTACCCTGATGCCGACTCTTCACCCGGGGATTTCAGTTGGGATCTTGGAGTCCTTTTCTTCTGTGCCTCTGGGTCTCTCTCTTTTCTCCTCTCTCACTCTGAGTCTTTCTTCTCTCCTCTGCTCCTGACTTGTTCTCTGCAGCTGACTGACTCTCTGCATCTGACTCTCTGCATCTGACCCTGTTCTTAGTTGGTGCCCACCTTATATACACCCTCTATGTGTGAGCTCAGGTGACCAGCACCCAATGAGCTCCTATCTTTACCCAGGCTGCTCCCCCTATCTGCCCCTACACTACTTGGGATGTACCACCCCCCTCCCACTCCAGCCAGGAACAGACTCGGTCGTACCTGCACATTTCTAAGTGGGAGTACCGTCGGTCTGCTCCTCGGAAATGGGATGTGTGTAGTGCATGCAGCCAACCGAGCTCAGATCCACACTCCTTCCTTACCCGGGAGTGGAATATCACACCTCTGGGTTGAGGTGCAATACCCCTGTAGCAGCCGAATCCTCAGGGTGCTACACTTGCACCCGTAGAATCTAAGCTTAATCTCGGCTGAGGTGCGGGTATCAAAGGTGTCCTTCAGCCGGGTTAGTATCCCTGCGACAGTCTTCCTCCCAGGTGGCCAGGATTTTACTTCCCTTTTGGCTGCCCCGGTTAGTTGGGCCACCAGGATGCTCACTTTTTGCTCTTCTGTGAGGGGGTACACCTGGAAGAGGCTATCCAGCTTTTCTCTAAAGTCATGCAGGGTATGTGACTCCCCTGAGTACTGGGGTAGCCAAGCTGCTCCCGGGATATAGGGCATGGTGAAGGGCATAACTGCAGCAGCGGTAGCGCTGGCGGGGGTTGAGGCAGTGAAGCTCTCCTCCGTATCCGACATCTTCCTCCCCCTTAGTGAACCGTGGCCTACCTTGTGATGATCCTCTTCCGTAGGCCGCGGCTCCGCAGTGGATCGTCAGGGTTGAGGACCTTCCGTCGCGCTCCTGTGACGTCGGCGTCTGCTGGGCTCCTTCCAGGACCTTACGCAACGTCCGGACGTGAGGCTGGGCTTCAGTTCTCGCGCACTTTCGGAGTCCACGCCCCTCTTCTTCCCGCGCGGCGTCCTCAAGATGGCGTCCAATGGCGGGAAAACTCCACGGATGGCGGGAAGAAGGCAGAAGATGGCGCCGGATGGCGGGAAACTTCACCGATGGCGGGAAGAAGGCTGAAGATGGCGCCGGATGGCGGGAATCTTCACCACAGGTAAGTTTGAAAAGTCTCTTTTTCAGGCACGCAGTACCCGGTGGTTGCGGGCACGAAATCCTGCCGACTACGCCAAAGTTGACGCGCCCCTGGGCCTGTGTCGCGCTGCGTTGCGCACGCGGGAGCTTACCCGGAGCCGGATCGCTTGAGGGTTGTAGTCTCGTGGCGGGGATCCGGTCCGTGCCCAGGGAGTCAAACTGAGCGGCGATGTATCAGCGGTAGATGTGTACGACTACGCCACCCGTTGAATGCAGCTATGGAGCTGCCGCTGCAGGACAGTCCGCTGAGGCCGGTGGATGGATGGTGCAGCGTAGATGGTATAACCCCCAACGGGAGGGGTATGGCCTCAGGGCAGCAGATGTGGATGATGGGGGTAGCAGGAACCACTCAGAGACGGTGCGGTGTAATTCAGGGTCTTTACTGGTAACAACGATAGACCCTCCCGGAGTACTTGCTAGCGAACGGGGCCTGGTCAGTCCTTGAGCAGATGGGATCTCCCCTGGCCAGGCGGAGTTGTAGGCCTCCCAAACTGACTGTACTCTTCTGGCTACCTTGCTAGAAGCGGATATAAGTAGCCCACGTCCCTGAGTGTACCGTGTGGTGCTCACCCGTATGGCCGGTGACTCGGGGCCTTCTAATGGCTTCCGCTCCACGATGGCGGTGCTGGTCCCACGCGTGTGACCGTGCCTTCGGGTTTCTGGGCCTGAGGACCTGAAATCCCCTGCCGGTCGGCTTCTGCTGCTGGGTCAGAGTTAGTCCCCACAGCCTCGGACGCCGGGTCCGGTAAGAAATCTCAGTCAGGGCGAGCTCTGCAGCTGCCAGCCCCTGGCTTGTAGTAGTATTGCTCCCACTGAGCTTCTGCTGTTTCTTCCTATGCTGCTTCTCTTTCTCTACTCTCCTTGACTGACTAACCCTGCTTCAGCCCCGGGTTTACATAGGGGAAGTTCTTCCCCTCCCAAGACTGGGCAGGAGGTGTGGCATGCACAGGATCCCTGACCAAAGGACCTCCCACCTGCTCTCAGACATAACATTACATTACTGTGGAAACCAGACCCCTGGGGTGCCACATTGACACTCCACAACTGCTCCTTCTCTTCAGAATTCAGAAAGATTTATTTTTTTATTTCCGCAGCCATGCAGTGACGCTAGGTAGGTGCAGAGCTAAAGGGAAACCCACCTCAGAAGAAAATTCTAGGGTCCTGATCACTAGAGATGAGAGCTTAAAGGGAATCTGTCACTAGGTTTTTGCCATATATTCCGAGAGCAGCATGATGTAGAGACAGAGACCCTGATTCCAGCGATGTGTCACTTTCTGGGCTGCTTGCTGGTGTTTTGATAAAATCTTTGTATTATCAGTAGGAGGTTGTGACTAGAAGACTAGTAAACCTGCAACCAGGTATCCCTCATTTTTCAGGAGTGGTCCAAATTAAATAAAAAAGCGGTCTATAGGGCGCTAAAAGAATGAACACTAGAAGTGAAAAAAATTTTAGGACTAAAAAATAAATTTAATGAGCCCTTTCCACAAAGCGTTTCGATAGTGAACTATCTTCCTCAGGTGGTACATGGCGCGCTTTTTCTCCCTTTCTCTTTTCTCATTTTTCACAAGGTCTGTATAGCAGCCTTCTGCCTATGCACAGTGTACACAGAAAGCTGCCAATCAGTGGTGCAGCCGGTTATATGGAGCTCAGCATTCAGAGCACTGCTAGATCTGCAGTAGATAAAACTAAAATTTATCAAAACTGCAGCGAAATAAGGGACACATTTCTGGAATCAGGTTTCTGCCCTTACATCATGCAGATGGGATAGCAAAACCTGGTGGCAGATTCCATTTTAGAGCCATCGGATATTACCTTGTGACCTCTCAAAGGGGAACTTGATGTCTAGGATGGTTATTATTTCCAAACCATTACAAAATGTCATGTGTCTCTTGATGCGGGATAACTTGTATGTAATGTGTTGTATGTTAGGTCTATGAACAGTACAAGTCCTTCAGTATAGGGTTACCTGAGAAGCGTACCCAGCATGAAGCAGGACTTGTATTATGTTTTGTCAGGGATGATTAATGTCTGAGTGCTTTATGCTGCGTTCTGCAGTCATCTCTCTGCCATCCTCCGTACACCCATCGCCGTCCTGTTCTCACACTTCTTTATTTGGCTTTTTTCTTGTGGTCGTAATATGGAGCATGTTGTATCCATAAAGCGGTCAGATTTGCCGGACCTCATGCTGTTCTGCCGAATCAGACCTAGATCATTATTGGGGGCTGGGGCACCTCCAATTCAAGATGGTAGACAAATCATGTCTTGTGAGACTGCACGCTCCAGCACCCACAATACTGGAGCATCGGTTAGGTTTACACATATCCACCTGTTGTGTTTTCTTTTGGGACACAGCAGTTTGTAGAATTGTCATCATTAATGTTTTCTTTTTTTTATCTTTCCAGTATTACTGAAATTCAGAAAGATGTGGAGTACAGACTGCCAATCACCTTTAAGAACTTCACCATCAGCATCAATATGTAAGTGACACGGGGTGCTATTGTCTTAGTTGAGAGATTACGTTGCATTTCTTGGGGTTATTAAATGTGAACCTAATGGGAATTAAAGGGATTGTCCTCTACTTTGATATTGATAACATCAGCATTGGGTATCAATATCAAATCGATGGGGTTTTGACAGCCCCCCAGAGAGGGAGCCGCATGCTCCTATTCACTTGTGAAGATGGCCCCCACTCATAGGCGGATTATAATGAGGGCAATCCGGGCGACCGCCCAGGGCCCCGAGCCTGCAGAGGGCCCGCGGCTCCGGGGCGGGGTGTCTAATGCCGGATTGCCCTCATTATATGTGCGGGCCACCGCGGCACATACCGGTAGCAGTGGCGGGAGGGGGGGCCCGGGAGGAGGGGCCCCGTACCGCTCCCCCAGCAGCAGCCGCCGCTACTTCTTCATCGGCCGGGCCAGCACTGCAGCAGTTAACTTCCTTGTGCTGGCCCGGCCGCGTCACTGCTAGGAGACACGGCCCTGTGCGCGGCCGTGTTTCCTAGCTGTGACGTCACGCAGTGCGCGCCCGACCTGCACTGCTACTTACCACGGGAGAGGAGCAGGAGCCGGGAGGACTGGAGCCGAGCCGGGGGATGGTGAGTGAGTGTGTGTGTGTGTGTGTGTGTGTGTGTGTGTGTGTATGTATGTATGTGTGTGTGTGTGTATGTATGTGTGTGTGTGTGTATGTGTGTGTGTGTGTGTGTGTGTATGTGTGTGTGTGTGGGCAGATGTCATTGTGTGATGTCTGTGTATGTGTGTGTGTGTGGGCAGATGTCATTGTGTGATGTCTGTTTGTGTGTGTATGTCTGTGTGTGTGTGTGTAGGCAGATGTCATTGTGAGATGTCTGTTTGTGTGATGTCTGTGTGTGTGGGCAGATGTCATTGTGTGATGTCTGTTTGTGTGTGTGGGGGGGTAGATGTCATTGTGTGATGTCTGTTTGTGTGTGTGTGTGTGGGCAGATGTCATTGTGTGATGTCTGTTTGTGTGATGTCTTTGTGTGTGTGTGTGGGCAGATGTCATTGTGTGATGTCTGTTTGTGTGTGTGTGTGTGTGTGGGCAGATGTCATTGTGTGATGTCTGTTTGTGTGTGTGTAGGCAGATGTCATTGTGTGATGTCTGTTTGTGTGTGTGGGGGCAGATGTCATTGTGTGATGTCTGTGTGTGTGTGTGTGTGTGTGTGTGGGGGCAGATGTCATTGTGTGATGTCTGTTTGTGTGTGTGTGTGGGCAGATGTCATTGTGCGATGTCTGTTTGTGTGTGTGTGTGTGTGTGTGTGGGCAGATGTCATTGTGTGATGTCTGTTTGTGTGTGTGTGTGGGCAGATGTCATTGTGTGATGTCTGTTTGTGTGTGTGTGTGGGCAGATGTCATTGTGTGATGTCTGTTTGTGTGTGTGTGGGCAGATGTCATTGTGTGATGTCTGTTTGTGTGTGTGGGGGGGGGCAGATGTCATTGTGTGATGTCTGTGTGTGTGTGGGGGCAGATGTCATTGTGTGATGTCTGTTTGTGTGATGTGTGTGTGTGTGGGCAGATGTCATTGTGTGATGTCTGTTTGTATGTGTGTGTGGGGGGTAGATGTCATTGTGTGATGTCTGTTTGTGTGTGTGTGTGTGTGTGGGCAGATGTCATTGTGTGATGTCTGTTTGTGTGTGTGGGGGGGGCAGATGTCATTGTGTGATGTCTGTGTGTGTGTGGGGGCAGATGTCATTGTGTGATGTCTGTTTGTGTGTGTGTATGTTTGTGTGTGTGTGTGTATGGGCAGATGTCATTGTATGATGTCTGTTTGTATGTGTGTGTGTGTGTGTGTGTGGGCAGATGTCATTGTGTGATGTCTGTTTGTGTGTGTGGGCAGATGTCATTGTGTGATGTCTGTTTGTGTGTGTGTGTTTGTGTGTGGGCAGATGTCATTGTGTGATGTCTGTTTGTGTGTGTGTGTGGGCAGATGTCATTGTGTGATGTCTGTTTGTGTGTGTGTGTGGGCAGATGTCATTGTGTGATGTGTGTGTGTGTGTGTGTGTGTGGGCAGATGTCATTGTGTGATGTCTGTTTGTATGTGTGTGTGTGTGTGTGTGGGCAGATGTCATTGTGTGATGTCTGTTTGTATGTGTGTGTGTGTGTGTGGGCAGATGTCATTGTGTGATGTCTGTTTGTGTGTGTGTGTGGGCAGATGCCATTGTGTGATGTCTGTTTGTGTGTGTGTGTGGGCAGATGTCATTGTGTGATGTCTGTTTGTGTGTGTGGGGGGGGGGGCAGATGTCATTGTGTGATGTCTGTGTGTGTGGGGGGGCAGATGTCATTGTGTGATGTCTGTTTGTGTGATGTGTGTGTGTGTGGGCAGATGTCATTGTGTGATGTCTGTTTGTGTGTGTGTATGTCTGTGTGTGTGTGTGTGTGTGTGTGTGTGTGTGTGTGTGTGGGCAGATGTCATTGTATGATGTCTGTTTGTATGTGTGTGTGTGTGTGTGTGTGGGCAGATGTCATTGTGTGATGTCTGTTTGTGTGTGTGGGCAGATGTCATTGTGTGATGTCTGTTTGTATGTGTGTGTGTGTGTGTGTGGGCAGATGTCATTGTGTGATGTCTGTTTGTGTGTGTGTGTGTGGGCAGATATCATTGTGTGATGTCTGTTTGTGTGTGTGTGTGTAGGCAGATGTCATTGTGTGATGTCTGTTTGTGTGTGTGTGTGTGTGTAGGCAGATGTCATTGTGTGATGCCTGTTTGTGTGTGTATGTGTGTGTGTATGTGTGTGTGTGTAGGCAGATGTCATTGTGTGATGTCTGTTTGTGTGTGTGTGGGCAGATGTCATTGTGTGATGTCTGTTTGTATGTGTGTGTGGGCAGATATCATTGTGTCATGTCTGTTTATATGTATTTTTGTGTTT
Organism: Phyllobates terribilis; assembly: GCF_046119375.1. Taxonomy (NCBI): domain Eukaryota; kingdom Metazoa; phylum Chordata; class Amphibia; order Anura; family Dendrobatidae; genus Phyllobates; species Phyllobates terribilis. The sequence goes on from NW_027362895.1 coordinate 4,506,484, forward strand.
CAAATGTGTTTATGCGTGTATGTATATGTCTGTATATGTTTGTGTGTGTGACTGCGTGCGGCCTACTGCTGAGTATAGTTGGCGCCGTGCGGCCTCCTGCTGTATCTGGGGGGGCGCCGTGCGGCCCCCCGCTGTGTACAGATGGCTACATGCGGCCCCCCGCTGTGTATAGATGGCTACGTGCGGCCCCCCGCTATGTATAGATGGCGCCGTGCGGCCCCCCGCCGTGTATTGATGGCGCAGTGCGGCCCCCTGCTGTGTAGAGATGGCGCCGTGCGGCTCCCCGCTGTGTATAGATGGCGCCGAGCGGCCTCCCGCTGAGTATAGATGGCGCTGTGCGGCCACCTGCTGTCTCTGGGGGGGGGCGCCGTGCGGCCTCCCGCTGTGTATAGATGGCTACTTGCGGCCTCCCGCTGAGTATAGATGGCGCTGTGCGGCCTCCTGCTGTCTCTGGGGGGGGCGCCGCGAGGCCTCCCGCTGTGTATAGATGGCTACGTGCGGCCTCCCGCTGAGTATAGATGGCGCTGTGCGGCCTCCTGCAGTCTCTGGGGGGGGCGCCGTGCGCCCCCCGCTGTGTATAGATGGCTACATGCGGTCTCCCGCTGAGTATAGATGTCGCCGTGCGGCCTCCTGCTGTGTATAGATGGCTACGTGCGGTCTCCCGCTGAGTATAGATGGAGCTGTGCGGCCTCCTGCTGTCTCTGGGGGGAGCGCCGTGCGGCATCTATGCTCAGCAGGAGGCCGCACGTAGCCATCTATACACGTATACTCAGCAGGAGGCCGCACGTAGCCATCTATACGGCGCCATCTATACACAGCGGGAGGCCGCACGGCGCCATCTATACACAGCGGGAGGCCGCACGGCGCCATCTATACACAGCGGGAGGCCGCTCGGCGCCATCTATACACAGCGGGAGTCTCAGTGCTTTGCAAGAGCAGTCAATAAATTCTGCTTGACTAATTCTGAGCACCATAAAGTCTGGTTCGCTTCTAACCTGCTGTCTTCATTTTCAGCTTGCTGAATTCTAACTCATTTACTGTCATTCGAGACGATGCCTTTGCTGGTCTCTTTCACCTTGAATACCTGTAAGTGCTCCACTTAATGTCATATTTTTGATTCTGTTCTTCTTCATCTTTTGGCATGTGCAATTGTATGAGCATGTATTCATATGAATTTATGACCTACTTAAACCTTCGAGGACCTTACATTTTATTCAATCAAATTTTTTTCCAGTTTAAAACTATGGGACATATATGTGCCTTGGTCCTCAAAGGGTTTTTAAAGGGGCTGCAAACATAAATATGAAAAAAATAATTCAATTAGTGCTTTTTGTGTTCATTTAATTTTTATTTGAAGTCCATTTTTTTTTATTTACATTGGAATTAAGCCCTACTCCATGGAATGAAGCCCTACCTACATGACATCTGAGAGCTACATGGATCCCGCTTGTGAGGTTCCTGTCCGTCACTACTATTCAGTTTTAGGGTCCACTCACTAAGCCATGTATTCTCTCATGCAAGAGAATAGGGCCAATTATGCTAATGACACTGGGCTCAAACTCTGTCAGAGCTTCAACTGAGTGTGATCCGATTCTCTCGCAGCACAGATATGGAGAAGATGGAGAACTTAATTTCTCCATCTTCTCCATAGTCTCTGTGAGTGTTCATCGGACTGCACTTGGATGACATCCGAGTGCAGTCTAATGTTTTACGTGCACCCATAGACTTGTATGGGTGCACATGGTCCGAATATCGAATGAGATTATTTTCTCATGCCAATAATCGCACTGTCCCATAGTATAACATAGGGCCGAGTCCTATCCGATAAAACATCACATAGCATTCGGCCGTGTTATACGACAGTGTGAGCGAGCCCTTAGAGTCAAGGAATATTTACATGCAGATGATGATATTACTCTCCAAGTGTATATTTTTTTAGGCGAGTTCATAGTAAATGCTTTGCATTTTTGACATGTGATCAACTAAAGAACAAGAAAGATTTAGGACCTCGCCTATAGAGAAAGGGAAAATAGTTTGGAGGACTTGCATGTCCTTTTTTATTTATTATGAGAAAATCATAAAAGATCCCGTTTTTTAACCATGCTGTGACTTTCTGCTGAGGGAGAGGGAGAGAGCTGCCCTATTCAGAGTCTGTAATAAGACCTGCTGACAAAAGTGTTGAAGATACAGTCTAATGTGAATTAACAATGAAAAAAAGTTAATTTCACAAATGGCTTGTATTTTTTTTAATACAAACTTTTTTGTCTTTACAGCTCCTTTAAAGGGAATCTGTCATCAGGTTTTTGCCACCTAATCTGAGAGCAGCATAATGTAGGGTTAGAGGCACTGATTCCAGTAATGTGTCACTTACTGGGCTGCTTAGTGTTGTTTTGATAAAATCATTGATTTGTCAGAAGGTAATTATTACTAGATGACTAGTAAGTTCTGTAGGACCCCACCCCCATCACTGATCAGTAGATTTCTGTGTACACTGAGCATGGGCAGAAAGCTGCCAATCAGTGGTGTGGGCGGGGCTATACAGAGCGCAGCATTCAGAGAGCTGCTAGATCTGCAGCAGATAAAACGGTGATTTTCTCAAAATGACAACAAGCAGCTGAAAAAGTGACACATCGCTGGAATCAGGGTATCTGCCCAAATATTGTGCTGCTCTCAGATGAGGCAGCACAATTAATATTATGCCAAATTAATTTCCCGTGAACTATCACATGATCTATCACAGGGGATCATGTGACATGTCACGTGATAAATCAGGTGGGGGCGCGCCTTCTAAACTGCCCGGGGCCCTTACTACTCTTAATCCACCCCTGCCCCCACTGATTCCATATTAATGACCTATCCAATGGGTAAGTGATCAATATCAAGGTAGTGGGCAACCCCTTAAAGAAAGCAGACCATATTAGGTACTTCTAGAATATCTTTGTCCCATGCTGTTGATAGACCCCACCGCGTGTAATCGGTACCCTACAATGACTTGTCATCCATAGTCATGTCTTGTAGCACTGGAGCCATTAAATGATGTTGCTTGGCGGCTCATGACGTCACTATAGATGATGTGTATTAATGCAAGTTGTTTAATTGCTACTAATAAGAAATCACTTTAAATCAATATGGAGGCTTATAGGGTCCTCTCAGCTTCCTTTTACATATGGAAGTAGTCGTAGAACAGTATCGTCGATTGTCCCTCCCCAGAAAAATTATCCTTTTTTTTTTTGCAGAGCTCTGATGTGCCAGTCAAAAGGAAATGGAGTGTCTGCAGATTGGTGTGGGAGTGCAGAGGGGCGTGTCCGTGCACTTGAAAGGAGCTGTCTAAGTGCAGTGATACGCCCCAGTGCACTTCCAGACGGATTTGCATATGTTTTCCACACTAGATTTGTCATGATGGACTCATCAGATCTCTTATAACACCATTACGATCATATGTCAAGGTGCTGACGTCCCTTTATGCCTTACGCTACGTGCCACCTAAATGGATTTTCCATTGAGATGAGATGAGGCTGTTGGGTATTTTCCCCGGACCTGTCACGTTTCTGTAGGCTGCAGTCATGTATCCCGCGTCTTGCTCTAATACTTTGTTTTTATTGCAGTTTACTTCCGCCACAATTTCCTCAAGACAAACCTCTCATCACAGTCTTTCCACCGATAAGACATCACCTGGTGGACAAGCAAGGCCCCAATGTCACCTGTCCTTTACTACATAATGTAAGGAGACTTGGGAGATTTTGAGCACTGGACTTAGGAATGTTGTAATTTAACCTTTCAATGACTGAGGTGTTTTTGTTTTTATAAAGTGGATCTGTGTGGTCTCCTGACACGTCTGTTTTAGTAATCTTATAAACCCTATAAAATCACAAATGTGCAGAATTTGTGTTTCAGACCACTGTGCAGTGCCTTTGAAGGCTATGTTCACACATCGCGTTTTTTTCAGCGTTTTTTTAATGCAAATTTTCAGCTGTGTTTTACAGTACAAGCAAAGTCTATGAGATTTCAGAAATCTCATGCTCACACACTGGTTTTTGTATGATCAGTATTTTGTGATTTGCATTGTTTTTTGCTGAATAGAGCACGTCACTTCTTTCAGTGTATTTCACCCATTGAAAGTAATGTGTAGTGAAAAAACGCCTAGTGTGAACATAGCCTTACATCTAATTGACAATGGGGTGTTACCTTACTCCTTGTCCATGTCTAATCAGTTTGGACAGTAGGCATAATCACTACGACCAGGGGCCTGGCAGTGGCCAGTTGTCAATGTATCCACACATTTCCAGAAGATTGACACAACGCAGAGGACCTGGGAAGAAGAGATGCCACGGTATTGTTAGTTCATAGGGAATACACCTCTTTATTTTGGTAGATGAGGTCTTTGTCAAACACATCTTCAGCAGAGGAGAACGAAATGAAAGGATTAATGTATGTGTTAATGACCCAGTTCTGCGTGTGCTCTACGTAAAATGTGGCTGCAGATGGCTGTGCTGCATCGACACGTGAGGTTTGGGAGCCACCTTACATCTAATGGGTGGGGGTCTTACATTGAGGTCCCCACTTCAGACATTTCTGATATTTCCAGTGAATTTTCCAAGGAAGTTTCAGATAAAAATACCATAAGAAAATGTGGTCAACCTTGTTTTAGTTTTTTTTTTTAATATATAAGATTTTTAGTTATAGTCTTTGTTATGTTCACATAGAAGACCGGTGGGTTTTTTCTTTTTTAGGAACAAAGTATATACAGTGGGGAAAATAAGTATTGGATACACTGACGATTTTGCAAGTTTTCCCACCTACAAAGAATGGAGAGGGCTGTAATTTTTATCGTAGGTACACTTCACCTGTGAGAGACAGAATCTAAAAATAAAAAACAGAAAATAACATTTTATAATTTTTACATACTTATTTCATGCAATTATGCAAATTAATTATTTGATACAATAGAAAAACAGATCTTAATATTTGGTACGGAAACCTTTGTTTGCAATTACAGAGGTCAGACGTTTCCTGTAGTTCTTGACCAAGTTTGCAGACACTGCAGCAGGAATTTTGGACCACTCCTCCATACAGATCTTCTCCAGATCTTTCAAGTTTCGGGACTGTTGCTGGGTGCAGTTGTCCTGTCCCCTTTGCAGAAAAGCACCCCCAAAGTATAAGGTTTCCCCAGCATGCTTCTCAGTTGGGACGGTGTTCTTGGGGTTGTACTCATCCTTCTTCTTTCTCCAAACACGTCAAGTGGAGTTGATACCAAAAAGTCCTATTTTGGTCTCATCTGACCACATGACCCTCTCCCATGCCTCCTCTGGATCACCCAGATGGTCAATGGCGAACTTCAAACGGGCCTGGACATGTGCTGGCGTGAGCAGGGGACCTTGCGTGCCCTGCAGGAGTTTAATCCATGACGGCATAGTGTGTTACTAATGGTAATGTTTGAGACTGTAGTCTCGGCTCTCTTCAGGTCATTGACCAGGTCCTCCTGTGTAGTTCTGGGCTGATTCCTGACCTTTCTCAGAATCATCCTTATCCCACGGGTCGAGATCTTGCATGGAGCCCCAGACCGAGGAAGATTGACAGTCATCTTGTGTTTCTTCCGTTTTCTAATAATTGTGCCAACAGTTGTTGCTTTCTCACCAAGCTGCTTGCATATTGTCCTGTAGCCAATCCCAGCCTGGAGCAGGTCTACAATTTTGTCCCTGGTGTCCTTAGATAGCTCTTTGGTCTTAACCATGGTGGATAGGTTGGAGTGTGATTGATTGAGTGTGTGGACAGGTGTCTTTTATACAGGTAACGAGTTCAAACAGGTACAATAAATACAGGTGAGGAGTGCAGAGTAGGAGGGCTTCTGAAAGAAAAACTAACAGGTCTGTGAGAGCGAGATTTCTTGCTGGTTGGTAGGTGATCAAATACTTATTTCATGCAATGAAATGCGATTTAATTATTTAAAAATCATACAATGTGATTTTTTTTTTGGATTTTATTTTTAGATTCTGTCTCTCACAGTTGAAGTGTACCTATGATAAAAATGACAGACCTCTCCATTCTTTGTAGGTGGGAAAGCTTGCAAAATCGGCAGTGTATCAAATACTTATTTTCCCTACTGCGGGCGTGTATGTATATATATATGTGTGTGTGTGTGTGTGTGTGTGTGTGTGTGTGTGTGTGTGTGTGTGTATGTACAGTACAGACCAAAAGTTTGGACACACCTCATTTAAAGATTTTTTATGTATTTTCATGACTATGAAAATTGTACATTCACACTGAAGGCATCAAAACTATGAATTAACACATGTGGAAATATATACTTAACAAAAAAGTGTGAAACAACTGAAAATATGTCTTATATTCTAGGTTCTTCAAAGTAGCCACCTTTTGCTTTGATGACTGCTTTGCACACTCTTGGCATTCTCTTGATGCGCTTCAAGTGGTAGTCACCGGAAATGGTCTTCCAACAATCTTGAAGGAGTTCCCGGAGATGCTTAGCACTTGTAGGCCCTTTTGCCTTCACTCGGCGGTCCAGCTCACCCCAAACCATCTCGATTGGGTTCAGGTCTGGTGACTGTGGAGGCCAGGTCATCTGGCGTAGCACCCCATCACTCGCCTTCTTGGTCAAATAGCCCTTACACAGCCTGGAGGTGTGTTTGGGGTCATTGTCCTTTTGAAAAATAAATGATGGTCCAACTAAACGCAAACCGGATGGAATAGCATGCCGCTGCCAGATGCTGTGGTAGCCATGCTGGTTCAGTATGCCTTCAATTTTGAATAAATCTCCAACAGTGTCACCAGCAAAGCACCCCCACACCATCACTCCTCCTCCTCCATGCTTCACTGTGTGAACCAGGCATGTAGAGTCCATCCGTTCACCTTTTATGCATCGCACAAAGACACGGTGGTTGGAACCAAAGATCTCAAATTTGGACTCATCAGACCAATGCACAGATTTCCACTGGTCTAATGTCCATTCCTTGTGTTCTTTAGCCCAAACAAGTCTCTTCTGCTTGTTGCCTGTCCTTAGCAGTGGTTTCCTAGCAGCTATTTTACCATGAAGGCCTGCTGCACAAAGTCTCCTCTTAACAGTTGTTGAAGAGATGTTTCTGCTGCTAGAACTCTGTGTGGCATTGACCTGGTCTCTAATCTGAGCTGCTGTTAACCTGCGATTTCTGAGGCTGGTGACTCGGATAAACTTATCCTCAGAAGCAGAGGTGACTCTTGGTCTTCCTTTCCTGGGGCAGTCCTCATGTGAGACAGTTTCTTTGTAGCGCTTGATGGTTTTTGCAACTGCACTTGGGGACGCTTTCAAAGTTTTCACAATTTTTCGGACTGACTGACCTTCATTTCTTAAAGTAATGATGGCCACTCGTTTTTCTTTACTTAGAATTTGTATGATGGCAAGAAAAAAGCATCTAACAGTCTATTCAGTAGGACTATCAGCTGTGTATCCACCAGACTTCTGCACAACACAAGTGATGGTCCCAACCCCATTTATAAGGCAAGAAATCCCACTTATTAAACCTGACTGGGCACACCTGTGAAGTGAAAACCACTTCCGGTGACTACCTCTTGAAGCTCATCAAGAGAATGCCAAGAGTGTGCAAAGCAGCCATCAAAGCAAAAGGTGGCTACTGTTAGAACCTTGCTGTTAGGTTTTTTTTCCTTTGCTGGTCACATGACCTTGTTGGCCTATTTAATCCTGCTCCGCCCTTCTGGCTTTGCTGGACTTCATTGTATATCTACTTTCTAGCTAGCCTGTGCTCTGTATCTAACTCTGTTAGTTTGCTTGGTCTACGGACCTCTATGTTCTATCTATTTTGTTTGTTCGTCTGTCTGCTACTATTTCTGTTAGGAGGTGTCCCATATTCCTCCCAGTCCTTAGTACTTGTAGGGATTCCCTCCCCACATCTATAGGTCTTCGTACAGACTAGATTAGGACTTTAGCAGGTCTGATCGCAGGATCAGGTTCCCTGTTACATCGTAGGGATTCAGCTGAGTCTTATAGTAGGGACAGATCTCCTCTCTTTCCTTAGCTTTGGTAGCAGAACTTAACAGTAAGTCCAGCCTGCAAATTCTCTAAGGAAAGATTTTTTTTTTTTTTTTGTTCCATCATGGTGTCGGTTCAGGATTTGGCTAAACACCTGCAGGGACTCTCTCTGGAAGTGGCCGAGCTCCGTCAGCACGTGAGTAACTGTCCTGGAGCATATTTCTTGGAGCCTAAGGTATGTTTGCCGGATTTATTTTTTGGTGAACATCGAGAATTTTTTTCATTTAAAAATGCTTGCTTATTGTATTTTCGTTTGAGACCCAAGTCCTCTGGGGATGAATCCCAGCGCGTAGGGTTCATAATGTCACTTTTGCGCAAAGAGCCTCAGGAGTGGGCCTTTTCTTTGCAACCTAGTGATACATGCTTCAGATCAGTGGATAGTTTTTTTTCTGCTTTAGGACTATTATATGATGATCCTGACCGTGTGGCATCAGCTGAGACTGAGTTGAGACGTTTAAAACAAGGATCAGGTAATGTCGAAAAATATTGTACTCATTTTCGTCGTTGGTCCACTCAAACAGGGTGGAACGATTCTGCTCTGAAAAGTCTATTTCTTGCTGGGCTCAGTGAAAGGGTTAAAGACCTGCTAATTGCTTATCCTACACCTGAGGATTTGCAACAGGCTATGCAATTAGCTATACGGGTGGATAGAAGACTGCGTGCTAGGGTTAATGAGAGCAAATCCTCTGCTATGTCAGTTTCTGGTTATGATAATGTGTGTACTAACAGTGGTGAACCGATGGAGATTGGATCGGTGGCACCTCGCTCTCAAGAAAAAGACCGTCGTTTTTCGGAAGGCTTGTGTTTCTATTGCGGAAAATCTGGTCATTTGATTAAAGGCTGTGAGCTTCGTATGAAGAAAGAAAAAAAAATGGTCAGTCACGCCCGTATTGCCTGTTTAAATTCCAAGGGTATATTTTTAGCTGCTTCCACGATTGCTCAGGAAAAATTAATGGAATTTCGGGTGTTTGTTGATTGCGGGTCTACACTGAATGTAATTGATGGGGGATTCGTGGAAAAACTCAATTTAAAACCTGAACCTTTATCATCCCCCATTGCTGTGGTTTCTGTGGATGGCTCCCCTTTGAAGAATATTACTCTCAAGGTCAGTGAATTTCCTCTCACTATTAATGGTGTTCACCATGAGAAATTGGATTTGGTAGTGTTGAATAACTTGCCTTCTCCAGTAATATTGGGTTTGCCCTGGTTAAAATTTCACAATCCTGTACTGGATTGGTCTACCAGTGAAATTAAATCCTGGAGCCATAAATGTTATGACAAGTGTTGTAACGGGCGTATTGCAGCTTTGGATAGGGGAGAATTGCCTGTTCCTATTCAGGATTTTTGGAGAGTTTTTTCTGAGAAGGAATCGCAGGTTTTGCCTCCCCATAGAGACTATGATTGTTCTATTGAATTTGTCCCTGGAGCGACTCTTCCTAAAAGTCGTTTATTTAACCTTACTATTCCTGAGAGGAAGGCTTTGGAGGAATACATACAGACAAGTTTGGCCGCCGGTCACATTAGGCCCTCTAAGTCTCCTGTGGCGGTTGGATTTTTTTTTGTAAAAAAAAAGGACGGCGGTTTACGTCCTTGTCTGGATTTTCGTGAGATTAACAAAATTACGGTACGCAATCCTTACCCACTGCCATTGATTCCTGATCTGTTTAACCAGTTATTGGGGGCCAAGTGGTTCTCTAAAATTGACCTTAAGGGGGCATACAATCTGTTGCGCATGAAGGAGGGTGATGAATGGAAGACTGCTTTTAACACTCCTGTGGGTCATTTTGAGAATCTGGTTATGCCTTTTGGTCTTACTAATGCTCCTGCATTTTTTCAGAATCTGATTAATGACATCCTTAGACCTTTGATCGGTAAAAATGTGGTTGTGTATTTGGATGACATTTTGATTTATTCGCCAGATCTGGAGTCTCATTGGCGGAGCGTGCGTGAGGTATTACAGTTATTAATGGACAATTCGCTTTTTGCTAAGCTGGAGAAATGTGAGTTCGCTGTACAGAGAATTAGTTTTTTGGGCTACATTATCTCCAGCAAAGGTTTTGAGATGGATCCGGTTAAGGTTCAGGCTGTGCAGGAATGGCCTAGGCCTATTGGTTTGAAATCGATACAGAGGTTTTTGGGTTTCGCCAATTACTACAGAAAATTCATAAAAAATTTTTCTAGTATTGTCAAACCTCTGACCGATCTCACCAGGAAAGGTGCTGATGCGGTTCAGTGGTCTTCTGAGGCCATTGAAGCTTTTGTGTATCTCAAGGAGAGGTTCACCTCTGCTCCCATCCTTATGCAGCCTGATGTTACTAGGCCGTTTTTGGTTGAGGTTGATGCTTCCTCTGTGGGGGTTGGCGCAGTATTGTCTCAGGATAACGGGGATGGATTACATCCCTGTGCCTTTTTTTCAAAAAAATTTTCGGAGACTGAACTGAATTACGATATTGGTAATCGGGAATTATTGGCTATTAAACTCGCATTTGAACACTGGCGCCACTTCTTGGAAGGTGCGGAATTTCCCGTTCAGGTTCTTACGGATCATAAAAATCTGATATATCTTGATGCTGCCAAGCGCCTGAATGCCCGTCAGGCTAGGTGGGCACTGTTTTTCTCGCGGTTTAATTTCTCCGTTACTTACATCCCTGGTACTAAGAATGTTAAGGCGGATGCCTTGTCTCGCAGTTTTTCTCCCATAGTCGGTGCTGAGAAAGAGGAAAACATTTTACAAGAAGGTGTTGTGATAGCTGCTTTAGACTCCGTTTTGGAAGATGAGATTCTTAAAGCTCAGGAGAATGCCCCATCTAACACTCCTCATGGGAGGTTGTTTGTGCCTGAGACATTTAGGAGAGATTTGTTTGTTGAGTGTCACGAATCTCGGTTGGCAGGTCATCCCGGAATCTCTGAGACCAAGAGACTGGTGGGTCGCAGTTTTTGGTGGCCTGGATGGCAGAAGGAAGTCATTAAGTGGGTGCGCCAATGTACTATATGTGCTAGATCTAAGTCCTCACATACTCCTGCTGCGGGGTTGCTTTGTCCTTTGGAGGTCCCCAGTGCTCCTTGGACACATTTGGCTATGGACTTTATAACTGACCTTCCCCCCTCTGAGGGTTTTACTGTCATCTGGGTGATCGTGGACCGTTTTAGCAAGATGTGTCACTTGGTTCCCTTCGTCAAACTGCCCTGCGCTAAAACTCTCGCTAAGGCCTTTGTCAAGGAAATTGTCAGACTTCATGGCGTTCCTACTGACATTGTTTCTGATAGGGGTCCTCAGTTCGTGGCTCGTTTTTGGCGTGCCTTTTGTGACAGGTTGGGAATTCATTTGTCGTTTTCGTCCGGATATCATCCTGAATCTAATGGCCAGACAGAAAGGAAAAACCAGGATGTTGAGCAGTTCTTGCGTTGTTTTGTGGCAGACAATCAAGAGGGGTGGTCTGAGTTTCTGCCACTTGCCGAATTTGCTCTGAACAATCATACATCTTCTTCTGCTGGTTGTTCGCCTTTTTTTTGTTGTTCTGGGAGACATCCGTCGTTTGGGTCGTTCTCCAAGTTGGGATCTGCCGTGCCTGAGGAGGAGAATTTTTCCGGTGATTTGGAAAGAGTTTGGACGGATGTGCGTGGTAATCTTCAGGAGGCCAACAGAAAATCTAAAGACTACTTTGATAGGAAACGACAGGAGGTTTTGTTCGCTGTTGGGGACATGGTTTGGTTGTCCTCTAGGAATCTGCGGTTGAGGATTCCTTCTAAGAAATTGGGTCCCAAGTTTGTAGGGCCCTTTAAGGTGCTTCAGGTTGTCAACCAATCTGCTGTTAGGTTGGAGGTTCCTACCTCCTGGAGAATTAATCCGGTCTTTCATGTCTCTCTGTTAAAAAAAGCTGTTGTGTCGGATGGTGACGCCTCTGCCTCTGTTCCTCCGGTGGTGGAGGACGGGGAATATGAAATTTCTCGCATCCTTGACTCTAGACGGTATAGAGGTAGTTTGCAGTATCTTGCGGCCTGGAAAGGTTTCGGACCCGAGGATAACTCTTGGGTGAGGTCAGATGATGTTTCCGCGTCCAGACTTATCAGAGCGTTTCACAGGAGATTTCCTGATAAGCCTGGTCCTAGGGGATCCGGAGGATCCTCTTAGAAGGGGGGGTACTGTTAGAACCTTGCTGTTAGGTTTTTTTTCCTTTGCTGGTCACATGACCTTGTTGGCCTATTTAATCCTGCTCCGCCCTTCTGGCTTTGCTGGACTTCATTGTATATCTACTTTCTAGCTAGCCTGTGCTCTGTATCTAACTCTGTTAGTTTGCTTGGTCTACGGACCTCTATGTTCTATCTATTTTGTTTGTTCGTCTGTCTGCTACTATTTCTGTTAGGAGGTGTCCCATATTCCTCCCAGTCCTTAGTACTTGTAGGGATTCCCTCCCCACATCTATAGGTCTTCGTACAGACTAGATTAGGACTTTAGCAGGTCTGATCGCAGGATCAGGTTCCCTGTTACATCGTAGGGATTCAGCTGAGTCTTATAGTAGGGACAGATCTCCTCTCTTTCCTTAGCTTTGGTAGCAGAACTTAACAGCTACTTTGAAGAACCTAGAATATAAGACATATTTTCAGTTGTTTCACACGTTTTTGTTAAGTATATAATTCCACATGTGTTAATTCATAGTTTTGATGCCTTCAGTGTGAATGTACAATTTTCTTAGTCATGAAAATACAGATAAATCTTTAAATGAGAAGGTGTGTCCACCTTTTGGTCTGTACTGTATATATACACTGCTCAAAAAAATAAAGGGAACACTTAAACAACAGAATATAACTCCAAGTGCATCAAACTGTCCACTTAGGAAATGACACTGATTGACAATCAATTTCACATGCTGTTGTGCAAATGGAATAGACAATAGATGGAAATTATTGGCAATTATCAAGACACCCTCAAAGGATTGATTCTGCAGGTGGGGACCACAGACCACATCTCAGTACCAATGCTTTCTGGCAGATGTTTTGGTCACTTTTGAATGTTGGTTATGCTTTCACACTCGTGGTAGCATGAGACGGACTCTACAACCCACAGAAGTTGCTCAGGTAGTGCAGCTCATCCAGGATGGCACATCAGTGCGAGCTGTGGCAAGAAGGTTTGCTGTGTCTGTCAGCGTAGTGTCCAGAGGCTGGAGGTGCTACCAGGAGACAGGCCAGTACACCAGGAGACAAGGAGGGGGCCGTAGGAGGGCAACAACCCAGCAGCAGTACCGCTACCTCCGCCTTTGTGCAAGGAGGAACAGGGGGAGCACTGACAGAGCCCTGCAAAATGACCTCCAGCAGGCCACAAATGTTCATGTGTCTGCACAAACGGTTAGAAACCGACTCCATGAGGGTGGTATGAAGGCCCGACGTCCACAGATGGGGGTTGTGATCACATCCCAACATTGTGCAGGACGCTTGGCATTTGCCACAGAACACCAGGATTGGCAAAGTCGCCACTGGCGCCCTGTGCTCTTCACAGATGAAAGCAGGTTCACACTGAGCACATGTGACAGACATGACAGAGTCTGGAGACGCCGCGGAGAGCGATCTGCTGCCTGCAACATCCTTCAGCATGACCGGTTTGGCAGTGGGTCAGTAATGGTGTGGAGTGGCATTTCTTTGGAGGGCCGCACAGCCCTCCATGTGCTCGCCAGACGTAGCCTGACTGCCATTAGGTACCGAGATGAGATCCTCAGACCCCTTGTGAGACCATATGCTGGTGCGGTTGGCCCTGGGTTCCTCCTAATGCAGGACAATGCCAGACCTCATGTGGCTGGAGTGTGTCAGCAGTTCCTGCAAGATGAAGGCATTGAAGCTATGGACTGTCCCACCCGTTCCCCAGACCTGAATCCGATTGAGCACATCTGGGACATCATGTCTCGCTCCATCCACCAACGTCACGTTGCACCATAGACTTTCCAGAAGTTGGCGGATGATTTAGTCCAGGTCTGGGAGGAGATCCCACAGGAGACCACCTCATCAGGAGCATGCCCAGGCGTTGTAGGGAGGTCATACAGGCACGTGGAGGCCGCACACAATACTGAACCTCATTTTGACTTGTTTTAAGGACATTACATCAAAGTTGGATCAGCCTGTAGTGTGTTTTTCCACTTTAATTTTGGGGGTGGCTCCAAATCCAGGCCTCCATTAGTTAATAAATTTGATTTCCATTGATGATTTTTATGTGATTTTGTTGTCAGCACATTCAGCTTTGTACAGAACAAAGTATTCAATGAGAATATTTCATTCATTCAGATCTAGGATGTGTTATTTGAGTGTTCCCTTTATTTTTTTGAGCAGTGTATGTATATGTGTGTGTATATATATAATTTTTTTTAATTTTTTTCAATACATATTTCACTTTGGAGCTGACATAAGTCATGGACATGGGCTCTGTATCATGATATGTCTCCAATTTAGCAAATCTAGATCATGAAAGTAACTCTGTGACCTGCCATGTTGTCACCCTGAGTAATATGCTATAGGTATCATTACTGAGTCATATAGTGATGAAGTGATTGACAGTTGCTCCTGCTTTCTATCGAGCGTCTCTCCTGCTCTCTCTCTCGAGCGTCTCTCCTGCTCTCTCTCTCGAGCATCTCTCCTGCTCTCTCTCGAGCGTCTCTCCTGCTCTCTCTCTCTAGCTTCTCTCCTGCTCTTTCTCTCGAGCGTCTCTCCTGCTCTCTCTCTCTCGAGCGTCTCTCCTGCTCTCTCTCTCGAGCGTCTCTCCTGCTCTCTCTCTCGAGCGTCTCTCCTGCTCTCTCTCTCGAGCGTCTCTCCTGCTCTCTCTCTCTCGAGCGTCTCTCCTGCTCTCTCTCGAGTGTCTCTCCTGCTCTCTCTCTCGAGCGTCTCTCCTGCTCTCTCTCTCGAGCGTCTCTCCTGCTCTCTCTCGAGCGTCTCTCCTGCTCTCTCTCTCGAGCTTCTCTCCTGCTCTCTCTCTCGAGCTTCTCTCCTGCTCTTTCTCTCAAGCGTCTCTCTCTCTCTTGCATCTCTCCTGCTCTCTCTCTCTCGAGCGTCTCTCCTGCTCTCTCTCTCGAGCGTCTCTCCTGCTCTCTCTCGAGCGTCTCTCCTGCTCTCTCTCGAGCGTCTCTCCTGCTCTCTCTCTCGAGCTTCTCTCCTGCTCAATCTCTCGAGCGTCTCTCTCTCTCTCGAGCGTCTCTCCTGCTCTCTCTCTCTTGAGCGTCTCTCCTGCTCTCTCTCTCTCGAGCGTCTCTCTCTCTCTAGCGTCTCTCCTGCTCTCTCTCTCTCGAGCATCTCTCCTGCTCTCTCTCTCTCGAGCGTCTCTCCTGCTCTCTCTCTCGAGCGTCTCTCCTGCTCTCTCTCTCTCTCGAGCGTCTCTCCTGCTCTCTCTCTCGAGCGTCTCTCCTGCTCTCTCTCTCTCTCGAGCGCCTCTCCTGCTCTCTCTCTCGAGCGTCTCTCCTGCTCTCTCTCTCGAGCGTCTCTCCTGCTCTCTCTCTCGAACGTTTCTCCTGCTCTCTCTCTCGAGCGTCTCTCCTGCTCTCTCTCTCTCGAGCGTCTCTCCTGCTCTCTCTCTCTCGAGCGTCTCTCCTGCTCTCTCTCTCGAGCGTCTCTCCTGCGCTCTCTCTCTCAAGCGTCTCTCCTGCTCTCTCTCTCTCGAGCGTCTCTCCTGCTCTCTCTCTCTCGAGCGTCTCTCCTGCTCTCTCTCTCGAGCGTCTCTCCTGCTCTCTCTCGAGCGTCTCTCCTGCTCTCTCTCTCGAGCGTCTCTCCTGCTCTCTCTCTCTCGAGCGTCTTTCTAGCGTCTCTCCTGCTCTCTCTCTCTCGAGCGTCTCTCCTGCTCTCTCTCGAGCGTCTCTCCTGCTCTCTCTCTCTCGAGCGTCTCTCCTGCTCTCTCTCTCTCGAGCGTCTCTCCTGCTCTCTCTCTCTAGCATCCCTCCTGCTCTCTCTCGAGCGTCTCTCCTGCTCTCTCTCTCGAGCGTCTCTCCTGCTCTCTCTCTCGAGCGTCTCTCCTGATCTTGAGCGTCTCTCCTGCTCTCTCTCTCTCTCTCGAGCGTCTCTCCTGCTCTCTCTCTCTCGAGCGTCTTTCTAGCGTCTCTCCTGCTCTCTCTCTCGAGCGTCTCTCCTGCTCTCTCTCTCTCGAGCGTCTCTCCTGCTCTCTCTCTCGAGCGTCTCTCCTGCTCTCTCTCTTGAGCGTCTCTCCTGCTCTCTCTCTCTCTCGAGCGTCTCTCCTGATCTCGAGCATCTCTCCTGCTCTCTCTCTCGAGCGTCTTTCTAGCGTCTCTCCTGCTCTCTCTCTCTCGAGCGTCTTTCTAACGTCTCTCCTGCTCTCTCCAGCCCTTGTCTGCTTGATCGCTGATACTGCCATACTTTGTGGTCTGTATACACTGTGTTCCAAATTATTATGCAAATATTATTTTCTCAGATTTTCCCAAATTACCTATATGAATTGCAGTCATTGTAATTTTCCAGTCAAATAACTATTAGAGTACAATTGAAAGGTTTTTGTACAAACTGCCTATGATAACAGTATATTTAAAAAAATAAAACACTCAAACTGCACTCAAAATGCATGTTCCAAATTATTATGCACAGCAGAGTTTTCAACCTTTTCATTTTAATAAAGAACAAAAAAATGGTCTTTTTTGAAATTATAAGCATTAGCAGGTTATTACACTCTGAAATCAAACAGTTTTCAACTCAAAACTTTATTCTAGGTGATGTTACATTTGCACATAGGACCGCTTGTTCGAAAGGAGCTTCTGAACTCTCTCGTCCATTGAATTTGTCAGGTTTTGGATGGTTTCTGCTTCAATTGTTTTGCATGAGGACAGAATACCCTCCCAGAGCTGTTGCTTAGATGTGAGCTGCCTCCCGCCATCATAGACACTCCTTTTGATGATGCTCCAGAGGTTCTCAATGGGGTTGAGGTCAGGGGAGCATGGGGGCCACACCATAAGTTTGTCCCCTTTTATGCCCATAGCAGCCAGAGATGCAGATGTGTTATGTGCAGCATGAGACGGGGCATTATCATGCATGAAAATGATCTTGCTGCGGAATGCACGGTTCTTCTTCTTGAACCATGGAAGCAAGTGCTGTTTGAGAAACTCAACATACATTATGGAGTTCATCTTTACCCCTTCAGGGATCCTAAAAGGGCCGACAATCTCTCTCCCCATGATTCCAGCCCAAAACATTACTCCACCTCCTCCTTGTTGGCGCTGTAGCCGTGTTTGCATGGGGTGTCCATCAACCAGCCATCCTCCACTCCATCCATCTGGACCATCAAGATCATTTCATGCATGATAATGCACCGTCTCATGATGCACATAACACATCTGCATCTCTGGCTGCTATGGGCATAAAAGGGGACAAACTTATGGTGTGGCCCCCATGCTCCCCTGACCTCAACCCCATTCAGAACCTCTGGAGCATCATCAAAAGGAGTGTCTATGATGGCGGGAGGCAGTTCACATCTAAGCAACAGCTCTGGGAGGGTATTCTGTCCTCATGCACAACAATTAAAGCAGAAACCATCCAAAACCTGACAAATTCAATGGACGAGAGAGTTCAGAAGCTCCTTTCGAACAAGGGGTCCTATGTGCAAATGTAACATCACCTAGAATAAAGTTTTGAGTTGAAAACTGTTTGATTTCAGTGTGTAATAACCTGCTAATGCTTAGAATTTCAAAAATGACCATTTTTTTGTTCTTTATTAAAATGAAAAGGTTGAAAACTCTGCTGTGCATAATAATTTGGAACATGCATTTTGAGTGCAGTTTGAGTTTTTTATTTTTTAAAAAATATACTGTTATCATAGGCAGTTTGTACAAAAACCGTTCAATTGTACTCTAATAGTTATTGACTGGAAAATTACAATGACTGCAATTCATATAGGTAATTTGGGAAAATCTGAGAAAATATTATTTGCATAATAATTTGGAACACAGTGTATATGTACAATTTTAATATGATCAATAGAAATATGTAAATATATTATATATATACACACACTGCTCAAAAAATAAAGGGAACACTTAAACATCACAACTCCAAGTCAATAACACTTCTGTGAAATCTACCTGTCCAGTTATGAAGCAACACGGATTGTGAATCAATTTCTCCTGCTGTTGTGCAAATGGAGCAGACAACTGGTAGAAATGATAGGCAATTAGCCAGATACCCCCTATAAAGGAGTGGTTCTGCAGGTGGTGACCACAGACCATTTCTCTGTTCTCATTCTTTTTGGCTGATGTTTTGGTCACTTTTTCATTTTGCCATTGCTCTCACCCCTAGAGGTACATTAGCATTAGGCAGTGTCTACAGTACAACCCACAGAAGTTGCTCAGGTAGTGCCGTTCATCCAGGATGGCACATCAGTGCGAGCTGTGGCAAGAAGTGTAGCTGTGTCTGTCAGCACAGTGTCCAGAGCATGGAGCAGATACCAGGAGATGTGCAGGGAGCCATAGGAGGGCAACAACCCAGCAACAGGACCGTTACCTCCTCCTTTGTGCAAGGAGGAACAGGAGGAGCACTGCCAGAGCCCTGCAAAATGACCTCCAGCTGGCCACAAATGTGCATGTGTCTGCACAAACGGTTAGAAACCGACTCCATGAGGGTGGTATGAGGGCCCGATGTCCACAGATGGGGGTTGTGCTCACAGCCCAACACCGAGCAGGACGCTTGACATTTGCCACAGAACACCAGGATTGGCAAAGTCGCCACTGGTGCCCTCTGCTCTTCACAGATGAAAGCTCAGTATTGTGTGTGGCCTCCACGTGCCTGTATGACCTCCCTACAACGCCTGGGCATGCTCCTGATGAGGTTGCGGATGGTCTCCTGTGGGATCTCCTCCCAGACCTAGACTAAAGCATCAGCCAACTCCTGAACAGTCAGTGGTGCAACGCGACGTTGGTGGATGTGACTCGCCCCCTGGGCCGTGGGGTACTCGGATCCGGGCAGTAGGGGAACGATGGGAGTAGTAGTGGCAACCCGGTCTCGTGGCTCAGGGTGGTCAGGCCAGTGGTAGTCCGTTATGTGCTGATGTTTATGTCCGACTACGCCACCCGTGGATTTGCGGTTATTAGGAACCGCCGCTGCATGCCGACCGCTGGGGCTGATGAGGTGTGCAGCTAGGGTAGTGTGACTCCCCACGGGAAGAGTGCGGCCCCAGGGCAGTATAGTGGATGGTGGGAGTGATGGTGGTGAGAGTCCCAGTGCTGATAGTGCTGGAGAAGCAAGGAGCACACAGACAACAGGTTGCAGTCCAGGGTCTTTACTAGAACAGGTAAATTGACCCATAAACAGTCCCGGCTAGGAGGGGGACCTGGATGTCTGAGAGCAACGGGGAAATTGGCCCTGGTCAGGGTGAGGGTGTAGGCCTACCGTGCTTTCTGCGCTCCTTCTGGCTATCTCCTCCTGATAGGGTAACAGCCCACGTTTCCAAGCTTTCCGTGTATTCTCGCCTGTATGGCCTGCGACGTGGGTTCCTTTCTGCTCCCAGCCTTGTACGGCTTTACTGGTACCTTCTGTTGTGGCAGGGCCTCCAGGCTTCTTAGGCCAAGGAATATACAGTCCCCTGCGGACTGGTTCTCTGCTGGGGGATGTGGAATCCTCTCAGCCTCAGACACCAAAGTCTGGTAAATTAAGTCCTCTTTCTGCCAAGACAGGCTCTCTTCGCCTCTTGTCTCTGGCTTGTGGCTCTCCTCCTGCCACACTTCCTCTTAGGTGCAGTGCAACTGTCTGTCCCTGTTCTGCTCTGGGACAAGTCTCAATGCTGAGACAGGCCATCCAGTTCTCTCTAACCCTGCCCCCAGCACCAGCTTTTATAGGGGCAGCCTGCTCCCCCTACTGGCCTGAGACAGGAGGCATTGCATGCTAATGTTCCCCTGACTAGAGAACCTCCCCCTTGCTCTCATACACAGCTTTAATACATTTTGTGGCATCCAGGCCAGGGTGACACATTCCCCCCTAGTGAAATTTAGTACTCCGGGACTAAACAATAAACAAAGACAATAAAACATTAATAGACATTAATAGACAGACGACGCACAAATTGAGTTCTTAAGGTCACAGTGTGGCCTGTGACCGGGTGTCCATATCACCAATACAACGGGGAGCCTTAACCAGGTGGGGGTCTGTCCTACCCCAAGTCCTTCACAGTCTTAGTTCATTCCTTGGTTAGGCTCCGAACGCAGTCCATACCAGGTACCGGTTATAAAAAGTCCATAACCTGTGAGTCCTTACAGTAACTGCAAGAAACTGAAACACGGAATTACCAAACATGCATGTAACTTTGCAAACAATTCAACATTTGGCAACAAGGTTATTTACAATTTTAGTGCACTCTATATTCTCCAGCGAGCGGGTATCAGCCCCTTTGTGCTCCTGGTTGACCTACGTAGCCCACTGTCTGGTGGTGGACCAACCTGGCTTTCCCCACTAGCGTTAGGGGTACAGCTACCAGCTGGGTGTACAGGTAGGGAAGGCAGCTGTCTGTGGGTCCTTTGGCTTACCGCAGGCATGGCAGGCTCACTGTCAGCAGAGGGTTGACTCTCCTGGGCTGCTGGTACAGGCTCTTCTGCCTCTGGAACCGCTTGCTCCTCTTCACCTTCCGGCTCTGGTGTTGGTTGTTGCTGTGCCGGTTGCAGGAAATGCAGGACGGGTACCACTATGGCATCATTTATGCGAGTCCAGGACTGAGGGAACTCTCCGAGAACGGTGCTGATCATTTCTTCCTTGTCCTCTGCGGGTTCAAGGTCACTCTGATCCTCTTCTGCACTACGGAGTTGCTCGGGGCATCTTTTGAGATGGTCTCTGGAGACGGTACTAGTGGTTTCTCCTCCGTCCTTGGTGATCACGCACACCTTCGGGTTGTCGTGATCAGACTGCAGTACGGTGTAGGGTTCCCTTTCCCACTGGTCGTCCAACTTGTGAAGCCTTCTTTTTCGCTTTAGGACTTGCTCACCAGGTTCTAGGGGACCAGCAGGGGCGTGTTGGTTGAAGAGTTTTTCTTGCCTCTCTCTCACCTGGGCCAGGCTCTTCTCCACAGTCTACTGCACCTTCTTGTACTGCAGTTGCCTTTCCGTATCCCAGTCCGCATCCGGGGAGGTGTCCTCAGGCGTTAGGACTCCCATCTCCAGGTCTATAGGCAGCTTACCCGGTCTGGGTCGCATCAGGTAAGCCGGGGTGCAGTTGGTAGCATTCACCGGGATATGATTGTATAAGTCTATCAGGTCCGGCAGTTTTTCTGGCCACAGGCTGCGCTCCTCCAGGGGCAACGTCTTCAGGAGATCAATGACTATATTGTTCATCTTCTCACACATCCCGTTGGTTTGTGGGTGGTAAGGCGTTGTCCGAATCTTCTTACAGCCATAGAGGTTGCCGAACTCCTGGAAGATTTCAGCCTCGAACGCTGGACCCTGGTCTGTCAGGACCTGTTCCGGATACCCGTGTGGACGGCAGAAATATTGCTGGAAGGCTCTGGCCGCTGTTTGGGCTGTCAAGTCTTTTACTGGGACCACCACTAGAAAACGGGAATAGTGGTCCACGATTGTCAGGGCATAGATGTATCCTGACCGGCTGGGAGCCAATTTGACATGGTCCAGAGCTACCAGCTCAAGAGGCTGCGTGGTGACGATGGGCCTCAAGGGTGTCTTCTGGCTGGTGCGGTCCTTCCTCCTTAGGTGACAAGGGCCACAGTCTCTGCACCATTTTTCTACAGCTCCTCTCATGCCGACCCAAAAGAACCTTCCTTTTAGTAGGAACTCCAGTTTCTTCCAACCGAACCGATGTGTCCCGCTCTGTCATGGTAAGCCCCCAGGACCATAGCTGCATCCCGCCTTGGGACCACGACTTGCCAGGTCAGCTCGTGCGTCCGGTGGTTGACAATCCTTCTGCACAACTTGCCTTCGTAGAGGAACAGCTTGCTCTTCTCTTTCCATAGCTGCTTGGCTTCCTCTGGAGCATCCGGATCTATGCGGGCATCTTCCTGGGTCAGCAGATCTTTCACCAGGCGGATGGCAGGGTCACTATCTTGGGTCTCGGCCCAGCTGTGTTGAGGTAGGGGATTTATCATCACGGTTGTTAGATCCTCCTCCTTCACGCGGTGGGAGTATTGAGCAGCTCCATACCGGTGAAACGCGGGGAGTTCTACCTCCTCCAGCTCTTCTGGGTCTTCGTCACCTTCAGATAAGTGAGGCATCCTCGATAGGGCGTCAGCGTTGGCATTGGTTTTGCCGGCCCGGTACTTGATCAGTCATAGTTGGAGAGACGGGCCATCCACCGCTGTTCTAGGGCACCCAGTCTTGCATTGTCCAGGTGTGTCAACGGGTTGTTGTCCGTGTACACGGTGAACTTTGCGGAGGCCAGGTAATGCTTGAAGCGTTCCGTCACGGCCCACACCACCGCCAAGAATTCTAGCTTGAAGGAGCTGTAATTCTCCGGGTTCCTCTTGGTGGGTCTCAGCTTCCGGCTGGCGTACGCGATCACCCTTTCTCTGCCCTGTTGGTTTTGGAACAGTACGGCTCCCAGTCCCACATTACTGGCATCTGTGTGGAGAATGAAAGGCTGGCCATAATCAGGGTAGGCCAGGATCTCGTCCCCTGTGAGGGCCATCTTTAGCTGGCGGAAGGACTCCTCTTCCGGTTTATCCCACTTGAAGGGCGGCTTTTGGCTCCTGGACTTAGACTGTCCGATCAGGAGGTCCTGCATAGGAGCTGCCATCTTAGTGAACCCGGGGATGAACCTTCGGTAGTAGCCTACCAACCCGAGAAACTGTCTCACCTCTTTGATGTTCGAGGGGCTTGGCCAGCTCTTGATTGCCGTGACCTTGTCAGGGTCGGGGGCCACTCCTTCCGCGCTTACCACGTGCCCTAGGTACTGGTCCTTTGGTTTCAGCAGGTGACACTTCGATGGTTTCACCTTCAGGCCATAGCCTGCCAGGGCTTCGAACACCTCGGCCAGGTGCTTTAGGTGGTCCTCGTAGGTCTTCGAATAGACGATCACGTCGTCCAGGTAAAGGAGGACCGTCTCGAAGTTTCGGTGCCCTAGACATCATTCCATCAGCCTCTGGAAGGTCCCTGGTGCGTTGCAGAGCCCGAAGGGCATACAGTTGAACTCACTCAGTCCCATCGGGGTGGTGAAGGCAGTCTTCTCCATGTCAGCCTCTGCCACAGGAACCTGCCAGTACCCGCTAGTAAGGTCCAAAGTAGAAAAGAAGTTAGCAGATTTTAGTGCGGCTAAAGACTCCTCTATTCTAGGCAGCGGATATGCGTCTTTGTGGGTGATACGGTTGATTTGTCTATAGTCCACGCACATTCTCATGGTGCCGTCTTTCTTTTTGACCAGAACCAAGGGGGCTGCCCAGGGGCTACAGCTGTCTCTAATAACCCCAGCTTCTTTCATCTCTCTTAGCATGCCCTTTGCGTTCTGATAATGTGCAGGGGGTACAGGTCTGTGCCTCTCTTTTATTGGTGGGTGGCTCCCTGTGGGGATGTGGTGTTCTATCCCTTTTACTCTGCCGAAGTCTAGCGGGTGCTTACTAAAGACTCTCTCGTACTCCTGTACCACCCGGTAGACTCCTTGTTTTTGGTGCAGGGGAGTGGAGTCAGCACCCACATGGAGTTTCTGGCACCAGTCCTCCTTTTGTTTCTGGGAGCCATTACCCTCCGCCTGAGGAGATGGAGGCAAGGGTTCCACGGCCCTGATAGCTTTGTGTTCGACAACAAACAGTTTGGCGAGTGTAGCGTTCCTGGGTAAGTGTACTTCCCTCTCCCCAATGTTGAGGATGCGGACGGGCACCCTCCCATGACGGACATCAACCACCCCCCGGGCTGTCAAAATGGTGGGCCTGCTGTCTGAGTACACGGGTTCTACCATGGCTTGGTAGTCTCTACCTCTCAACCCGATTGCAGTCCGACACCAGATCATCATTTCACTTTTGGGAGGCATGGAAATGGGGAATGGGTCACTCAGTCTTACGCTACCGATCTCACCACCAGACAGTTCTACCTGCTGCCGTCTCATCAGGGCTTTTATCTCCTTGTTGAGGACTCTCTGTTGGCTGGAACTAGCATTCACCGCCACCTGTTGTAGAATTACAATTACCTCTGAAAGACAATTTTCAATTACGTTAGTACCCACAGTTATTTTAGGGTGACTTTCACGACGGTCAATGTCCACAATAATCACCCCCTGTGCCGGCAGTTCAACTTTACCAATTTTAATGGTCATCTCCTTGAACCCCATCTGCGGCACGGGTAAGCCATTACTGGCGATGATGCTCAAGTTATTGTCTGGATACCGTGTGATATCAGCATCAGTCCAATACTGCTTAAAAAGTACATAAGGGATAGTGGTTACTTGTGACCTATTATCCAGCAAGGCGCTCATGGGGATACCGTCCAGCACCATGGGTAAAACCGGGCGCCCCCCAACGTACTTATTACGCCAATTGTAAGGGCCTGGTGATCTTATGCCTGGGGGTTGGCCCTTTGCCCCAGGTTGGACCCTTTTAAATTACAGTACCTGGAAATGTGTCCGGGCTGGTTGCATCGACGGCAAATGGGCTGTCCATCCTCTGCGTAGCGGTCTGTGGGCCTCCCTCAGAACGACGGGATCCTCCTCTGTTGACGCCACGGGACATCCTCCGGACTTGAAGCCAGCTCGATGGGTCTTGACGGGTCCACTTGCAACGCCTGGACGGTCCTGGTCAACGCCGCGACGCTCCTGGTCAGCTCCTGGACTTGGTGGTGCAGGTCTTTCGACGGGGCTTGGTTCAGGGCCTGTGCATCAGCCCCCACGGGATCCATAGAGGAGGGCGCCGCCTCCTGGTGGTTGGTGAGAGCAGGGCGCCGGGGGTTTATAGCGCCACTGGTTGCAGATTCACGGAGCACCCTTATGGCCCTGTCCTTAAATTGGGCAAAGGTTAGGTCGGGGTTCTGAAAGAACATGAGACGCAGTTGGGCCCTGTGGGCGCTAGACAGCAGACCTTCTATGAATTGTTCTGTTAGCAGCTTATCCGTTTCCTGCACACTGCCAGGGTCAGTTTGTTGAATAGCCCTCAAGGCTTCCTGCAGATTTAGGTCATAGTCTCTGATGCTGTCCTGTGCCCGCTGCTTACATCCATAGAACCTCATTTTAATCTCAGCGGAGGTACGTGTGTCAAAGGTACCCCGCAGCCGGGCCAGAATACCCTTCACAGTCCTTTTATCCTCAGTGGGCCATGATTTTACCTCCCTTTGGGCTGCGCCAGTTAACTGCCCTGTCAATATGCTGACCTTCTGTTCCTCTGTCAGGGGGTAAACGTGGAACAAACTGTATAGCCTTTCCTTGAAGTCAGTTAGGGCATGGGGCTCCCCTGAGTATTTGGGCAGCCAGGCCGCTCCAGGGATGTAGGGCAGGGAAAAGGGCATCACCGCTGCTGCAGCTGCGTTGGTGGTAGTGGGCGCCTCTGTGTCCGACATCTTCCTCCCCCCTAGTTAAGCGTGGCCTACCTTCCGACGATCCTCTTCTGTAGGCCGCGGCTCCGCTGCTGCTGCTCTGAACGAGGACCTTGCGTCGCGTCCTGATGACGTCAGCGTCGCTCTCTCTCCCTTCCAGGACCTTGCGCAGCGTCGGTGCGTGGGGCGGAGCTTCGGATCTCGCGCGGTTTTGAAGTCCACGCCCCTCTTCTTCCCGCGCGGCGTCCTGAAGATGGCGTCCGATGGCGAGAAACAGCTGCGGATGGCGGGAAGACGGCAGAAGACGGCGGCAAACAGTCCAAGATGGCGTCTGATGGCGGGAATCGGCTCCGGATGGCGGGAAACGACTCCGGACGGCGGGAAACTTCGCCACAGGTAAGTTACAAAAGTCTTTTTCAGGCACGCAGTACCCGGTGGTTGCGGGCATGAAATCCTGCCGACTACGCCAAAGCTGACTCGCCCCTTGGGCCGTGGGGCACTCGGATCCGGGCAGTCTGGGAACGATGGGAGTAGTAGTGGCAACCCGGTTCCGTGGCTCAGGGTGGTCAGGCCAGTGGTAGTCCGTTATGTGCTATTGATTATGTCCGACTACGCCACCCGTGGATTGCGGTTATTAGGAACCGCCGCTGCATGCCGACCGCTGGGGCTGATGAGGTGTGCAGCTAGGGTAGTGTGACTCCCCACGGGAAGAGTGCGGCCCCAGGGCAGTATAGTGGATGGTGGGAGTGATGGTGGTGAGAGTCCCAGTGCTGATAGTGCTGGAGAAGCAAGGAGCACACAGACAACAGGTTGCAGTCCAGGGTCTTTACTAGAACAGGTAAATTGACCCATAAACAGTCCCGGCTAGGAGGGGGACCTGGATGTCTGAGAGCAACGGGGAAATTGGCCCTGGTCAGGGTAAGGGTGTAGGCCTACCGTGCTTTCTGCGCTCCTTCTGGCTATCTCCTCCTGATAGGGTAACAGCCCACGTTTCCAAGCTTTCTGTGTATTCTCGCCTGTATGGCCTGCGACGTGGGTTCCTTTCTGCTCCCAGCCTTGTACGGCTTTACTGGTCCCTTCTGTTGTGACAGGGCCTCCAGGCTTCTTAGGCCAAGGAATATACAGTCCCCTGCGGACTGGTTCTTTGCTGGGGGATGTGGAATCCTCTCAGCCTCAGACACCAAAGTCTGGTAAATTAAGTCCTCTTTCTGCCAAGACAGGCTCTCTTCGCCTCTTGTCTCTGGCTTGTGGCTCTCCTCCTGCCACACTTCCTCTTAGGTGCAGTGCAACTGTCTGTCCCTGTTCTGCTCTGGGACAAGTCTCAATGCTGAGACAGGCCATCCAGTTCTCTCTAACCCTGCCCCCAGCACCAGTTTTTATAGGGGCAGCCTGCTCCCCCTACTGGCCTGAGACAGGAGGCATTGCATGCTAATGTTCCCCTGACTAGAGAACATCCCCCTTGCTCTCAGACACAGCTTTAATACATTTTGTGGCATCCAGGCCAGGGTGACACAGATGGAGCGAGACATGATGTCCCAGATGTGCTCAATCGGATTCAGGTCTGGGGAACAGGCGGGCCAGTCCATAGCTTCAATGCCTTCACCTTGCAGAAACTGCTGACACACTCCAGCCACATGAGGTCTGGCAATGTCCTGCATACTGCATAAGGGGCATAATGGGGGCATTACACTGTGTGGGGGCATAATACATACTACATAAGGGGCATAATGGGGGCATTAAACTTTTTGGGGCATCATACATACTGCATAAGGGGCATAATGGGGGCAATACACTGTGTGGGAGCATCATACATACTGCATAAGGGGCATAATGGGGGCATTACATTGTGTGGTAGCATCATACATCTTGTATAAGGGGCATAATGGGGGCATTACACTGTGTGGGAGCATCATACATACTGCATGAGGGGCATAATGGTGGCATACACTGTGTGGTGCATCATACATACTGTATAAGGGGCATAATGGGGGCATTACACTGTGTGGGGCATCATATATACTGTATAAGGGGCATAATGGGGCATTACACTGTGTGGGGGCATCATACATACTGCATAAGGGGCATAATGGGGGCATTACACTGTGTGGGGGCATCATACATACTGCATAAGGAGCATAATGGGGGCATTACACTGTGTGGGGGCATCATGTATACTGCATAAGGGGCATAATGGGGGCATTACACTGTGTGGGGGCATCATACATCCTGCATAAGGGGCATAATGGGGGCATTACACTGTGTGGGGGGCATCATACATCCTGCATAAGGGGCATAACACTGTGTGGGGGCATCATACATCCTGCATAAGGGGCATAATGGGGGCATTACACTGTGTGGGGGGCATCATACATACTGCATAAGGGGCATAATGGGGGCATTACACTGTGTGGGGGCATCATACATCCTGCATAAGGGGCATAATGGGGGCATTACACTGTGTGGGGGCATCATGCATCCTGCATAAGGGGCATAATGGGGGCATTACACTGTGTGGGGGCATCATACATACTGCATAAGGGGTATAATGGGGGCATTACACTGTGGGGGGCATCATGCATCCTACATAAGGGGCATAATGGGGGCATTACACTGTGTGGGGGCATCATACATACTGCATAAGGGGTATAATGGGGGCATTACACTGTGGGGGGCATCATGCATCCTACATAAGGGGCATAATGGGGGCATTACACTGTGTGGGGGCATCATACATTCTGTATAAGGGGCATAATGGGGGCATTACACTGTGGGGCCAGTAAAGGGGCCCTTTACTATGAGAACAACACGTTTCCTCCCTTCCTGTCTCCATAGTTGGGTCGTATGTATCTATTACAGGAAACAGAACAAAAACCTTATGATTCTTATAAAGGGGCAACACAAGACCCCAAAAGAGTCTCTGTGCTCAAGGGGTTAATGCCCCCTGCGCCCAGTAATGGGGGATCCCCACATACCTCCACCTGCAGAGCCGCCACCACATATATGGCTGCTCTGTGCGCACAGGAGCTGTGATGAGGTCACAGGAGGGGAAGAGTCAGGGGTCACATGATCAGGGGCCTCAGTGGATGTGTGACACCCCAGGGCTCTGGTTGCCACAGTGATAGAGATATTATGTCTGAGAGCAGGTGGGAGGTCCTTTGGTCAGGGATCCTGTGCATGCCACACCTCCTGCCCAGTCTTGGGAGGGGAAGGACTTCCCCTATATAAACCTGGGGCTGAGGCAGGGTAGGGAGTTCTGAGAGGAGAAGACAGGGAGCAGAGCTGCTCTATGGGCTCTGCTCCACAGGCAGGCCCTGTCCAGGGGCCTGAGCCTGGAGTCAAGGAGAGTAGAGACAAGAAACAGTCATATGAAGAAACAGCAGAAGCTCAGTGGGAGCAATACTAATACGAGTCAGGGGCTGGCAGCTGCAGAGCTCGCCCTGACTGAGAAGCTTTCTTACCGGACCCGGCGTCCGAGGCTGTGGGGACTAACTCTTACCCAGCAGCAGAAGCCGACCGGCAGGGGATTTCAGGTCCTCAGGCTCAGAAACCCGAAGGCACGGTCACACGCGTGGGACCAGCACCGCCATCGTGGAGCGGAAGCCATTAGAAGGCCCCGAGTCACCGGCCATACGGGTGAGCACCACACGGTACACTCAGGGACGTGGGCTACTTATATCCGCTTCTAGCAAGGTAGCCAGAAGAGTACAGTCAGTTTGGGAGGCCTACAACTCCGCCTGGCCAGGGGAGATCCCATCTGCTCAAGGACTGACCAGGCCCCGTTCGCTAGCAAGTACTCCGGGAGGGTCTATCGTTGTTACCAGTAAAGACCCTGAATTACACCGCACCGTCTCTGAGTGGTTCCTGCTACCCCCATTTTCCACGTCGGCTGCCCTGAGGCCATTCCCCTCCCGTTGGGGGTTATACTATCACGCTGCACAATTCTACACCGGCCTCAGCGGTCTGCCCTGCAGCGGCAGCTCCATAGCTGCAAATCAACGGGTGGCGTAGTCGACACTCAAATAACATCTATCAAGACTGCCACACACTGAGTTGACTCCCTGGGCACGGACCGGGTCCCCGCCACTCGGAGACTACAACCCTCATCTGATCCGGTTCCGGGTAAGCCCCGTGCGCGAGACGCTGCGCGACACAGCAGGCCCAGGGGCGCGTCAGATGCAGGACTCTGCTGTGCTGGTTGTCATGGTGCTGGATGAGCTGAAGTTTATGTGTGGGGTCAGGAGTAGTGTTGAGCGATACCTTCCGATATCGGGAAATATCGTATCAGATTGGATAGGACCGATACCCAAAAGTATCGGATATCGCCGATTCCGATACCGGAAACCAATGCAAGTCAATGGGACACTAATATCGGAAAGCCATCCCAGCGTGAGAGAATTCTCCTGATTGTTTAAAAGCCGGCGGGCGGTAAAAAGCCGCCGGCTTTTAAACAATCACACAGCCCCATACTGCTTCCCCGCAGCCTCCCACCCCGATCCTGCGCTCCCCCCGCCACCTCCCATCCAGATCGTAAGTTAGGACCGGGCGGGGAGCGCAGCACCAAGGAGCAGGGAGCGAAGGACCCGGGCGGGGAAACCGGCAGTGAAAAGACTACACCGCCGGCTTTCCCGTTCTGTGCTGCGCTCTCCCGCCGGTTATTTCAAATGAACAGCTGAGGTATCAGGTGATGCTGATCAGCTGTTCATTTGAAGTAGCCGCGGTGCCCTCAGAGGGTTCATGTGAGTTCATGCTTCACTGCATGAACTCACATGAACTTTCCCACGGCCGCACAGGTCAGCCTCACCTCCCAGACCATCAGACCCATCATGATTGGTGTGTGCGCAGGTGTCTGTGCGATGTGTGCGGGTGTGTGCGCGATGTCTGCGGGTGTCTGCGTGCAGGCAGACATAGGCTAATGTGACACTACTACTCCCATCGGCCTATGTCTGTCCCCCGTCCACTTGTGCCAGCAGGATCAGCTCGATGGGAGCAGTAGCTATTTTAGCTGCCCCATATGTTATTTTTGCCCCTATACATCTTTTATGTTTTTAGGCCCCCCATATATTTTTTTTGTTTTTGGTCCCCAATAAATTTTAAATACATTTTTCATTGGTGGCCAGTGGTTACCTAAAATAAATTAGTTCATACATTACCTGTCCCCGCCGATCGCCACCTAAAATAAAGTAAAAAATAAAAAACTACACCTATACTCACCTAGACACCTAATTCCCCAAAGCCATCGATCTCCTGTAATAAAATATAAAATAATAAACCACAACCTTATCCTTACCCCTCCGTAGTAGTCCACGAGTGTCCCACGAAGATCTCCAGTTTAGAGCAGCCACATAAAATGTGACCGCTCTAAACCACTGCCGCCGCTAGAATGACGGGGCCGTAAAGCAGCCCCATCATTGCATAAACCGGTGTCTAGGTGAGTATAGGTGTAGTTTTTTATTTTTTACTTTATTTTAGGTGGCGATCAGGTAATGTATGAACTAATTTATTTTAGGTAACCACTGGCCACCAATGAAAAATGTATTTAAAATTTATTGGGGACCAAAAACAAAAAAAATATATGGGGGGCCTAAAAACATAAAAGATGTATAGGGGCAAAAATAACATATGGGGCAGTTTAAATAGCAGGATCAGGCTGATGGGAACTACTGCTCCCATCGAGCTGATCCTGCTGGCACGAGTGGACGGGGGACAGACAAAGGCCGATGTGAGTAGTAGTGTCACATCGGCCTATGTCTGCCTGCACGCAGACACCCGCAGACATCGCGCACACACCCGCACACATCGCACAGACACCCGCGCACACTCCAATCATGATGGGTCTGATGGTCTGGGAGGTGAGGCTGACCTGTGCGGCCGTGGGAAAGTTCATGTGAGTTCATGCAGTGAAGCATGAACTCACATGAACCCTCTGAGGGCACCGCAGCTACTTCAAATGAACAGCTGATCAGCATCACCTGATACCTCAGCTGTTCATTTGAAATAACCGGCGGGAGAGCGCAGCACAAAACGGGAAAGCCGGCGGTGAAGTCTTTTCCCTGCCGGCTTCCCCGCCTGGGTCCTTCGCTCCCTGCTCCTTGGTGCTGCGCTCCCCGCCCGGTCCTAACTTACGATCGGGATGTGAGGTGGCGGGGGGAGCGCAGGATCGGGGTGGGAGGCTGCGGGGAAGCAGTATGGGGCTGTGTGATTGTTTAAAAGCCGGCGGCTTTTTACCGCCTGCCGGCTTTTAAACAATCAGGAGAATTCTCTCACGCTGGGATGGCATTCCGATATTAGCGTCCCATTGACTTGCATTTGTTTCCGGTATCGGAATCGGCGATATCCGATACTTTTTGGGTATCGGTCCGATCCAATCCGATCCGATATTTCCCGATATCGGAAGGTATCGCTCAACATTAAGTAATACATAAGAATAATATGTACTATGTCTGACCACTACAAACACTCATCTGAACTGGTCCAAGTGCTGTCAGGTTTTTTCACGGGCAGCACTTAGACAATACGGTCGTGTGAATATAGGCTTATGATGCATCTGGTAATAAACATGTTAAGGATGGGCCGCTACTCATGGGCCACTGCTGTGTGCTTGCCCCCCAGGCTAAAATGTGCCAGCCAGCCCCTGCTGCACCGGGTGCCAGAAAACCTAGATACACCTTTGGAATAGGTATCCTGCAAAGTAAGGATGGGGTTTGGTGTTTTTAAATGATTTTATTGACTCTGTGCATTTATATTTTGTATCAATAATATGATATGGTTATATATATCTTCTGGATATCAGGAGGGCTTATCCCTGTGCCTTGACTCTCTCCTTCTCCTTCGATGTCCTGTATAGGCCAAAAAAAACTACGCGTTTCGAGGACTCACAGTTCCTCTTCGTCAGCTTCTCGCTGGTAGTCAAACTGGTAACCTAATAAAGTCCAAACGCCCCCCACAAAGATAATACAACCAAAGAAATGGAGGAAGATCCAATACTAACAAGACGGTGCAAAAGGACATATGGAGGTGCAATAGAACTAAGATAGAATTCCAATAAGAATAGACTGTGTGTGAAAAAAATAATAATAAAAAAGACTTTGTTCAAACTTTCACAATTAGTTAAAAATGAATAAAAATTATATACTTATATTTCTGATGGCTATAAAAAACAGTCTGTTAATCAGTGTATATTACCAGGATAGTATAAATTCGGCACTTAGTACCATCCAGAGATAAAAAGGAAAAAATGAAGGAGAAAAATAAAAACATTATATTGTATCTCCAATAGGGGTATCAATGTATAGAAACAAATACATATATAAAATAGGTGGATTCAAAGGAATATATCCAAAAGACATATTATATTGATAAAATATAAGGAGGTTCATAAAAGTGCAATGTAAATGTTCAATTGGTACTGGGATAAAAAATACATACAGTATATACCGCTGCGAGTTGAAGGCATACAGCTGACTCTCGTGATTAAGGCCCTTCAGAGCCAAGCTATTTAATGTGAAGAACCATTTGGATTCCATCCGCGACATTAATCTCAGGTAATCACCTCCCCTCCATTTTCTGGGGACTAATCGGATCCCACAAAACTTAGTGTCCTTATAAGATTGGTTGTGGAACTTCCGGTAGTGCCGGGACAGTGGATGCCCTTCAAAACCTTCATTCATGTTGATAAAGTGTTCCTTCAGCCTTTTGATAACTTGCGCTTTGTACAGACATCTCCTCCTGCCAAGGCATAAAAAGGGCGTGGCTTGGGGTGTGGATAGGGGCGTGGCCAGACTACGCGTGCCGCATGGTT
This sequence comes from Phyllobates terribilis, assembly GCF_046119375.1. Lineage (NCBI taxonomy): Eukaryota > Metazoa > Chordata > Amphibia > Anura > Dendrobatidae > Phyllobates > Phyllobates terribilis. Next base: position 4,539,731 of record NW_027362895.1, read on the forward strand.
TCGCCCTCTTTCTAGTCCTCATAGGTTGGCGGTATGCTTGTACTGAGCAGATCTGGGATATCAGTGATTAGGTCCCATATTGTGCACTGTAAGGTCTGGAAAAGCTCCTTCTATCCGTCTCTGTAGCACCAGAGGAAGAACAGAGGGGAAAAGACAGGATTTTCTACATGTCGCGTTATGTAGATGTTCTGCAGATTTATCACAACCGTCCACAAGAAGAAACTGCCATCACAGAGCCGCCTTTAGCTGTTGGAAAAGTTTAAACTTAGTTTTGAATAGTTGCTATAGCCAACAAGGACTTTCTATTTATGCTGGGTCACATGATGCTGGTGCTGGGTGATGTCATGTGACGGAATGTTGTGGGTGATGATGTCACAGAGGGCGTTGTGATGTCACCCTTGGGGTATATAAGGGGGCTCCATCTGTGACACCCCAGGGGTCTGGTTGCCACAGTGATAGAGATATTACGTCTGAGAGCAGGTGGGAGGTCCTTTGGTCAGGGATCCTGTGCATGCCACACCTCCTGCCCAGTCTTGGGAGGGGAAGGACTTCCCCTATATAAACCCGGGGCTGAGGCAGAGTGAGGGAGAAAAGAAGACAGAACAAGAGTAGAGAAGAGAAGCAGCATAGCAAGAAACATCAGGAGCTCTGTGGGGAGCAGTGTTACAACGAGTCAGGGGCTGGCAGCTGCAGAGTTCGCCCTGACTGAGAGGATTTCTTACCGGACCCGGAGTCCGAGGCTGTGGGGACTAACTCCTACCCAGCAGCAGAAACCGTCCGGCAGAGGATTTCAGGTCCTCTGGCCCAGAAGCCCGAAGGCACGGTCACACGCGTGGGACCAGCACCGCCATCGTGGAGCGGAAGCCATTAGAAGGCCCCGAGTCACCGGCCATACGGGTGAGCACCACACGGTACACTCAGGGACGTGGGCTACTTATTCCCGCCTCTAGCAAGGTAGCCAGAAGAGTACAGTTAGTTGGGAAGGCCTACAACTCCGCCTGGCCAGGGGAGATCCCATCTGCTCAAGGACTGACCAGGCCCCTATCACTAGCAAGTACTCCGGGAGGGTCTATCTTTGTCACCAGTAAAGACCCTGAACTACACCGCACCGTCTCTGAGTGGTTCCTGCTACCCCCATCATCCACGTCGGCTGCCCTGAGGCCATACCCCTCCCGTTGGGGGTTATACCATCCACGCTGCACCATCCTTCCACCGGCCTCAGCGGTCTGCCCTGCAGCGGCAGCTCCATAGCTGCATTCAACGGGTGGCGTAGTCACCAACCATCTACTGCTAGTACATCGCCGCTCAGTTTGACTCCCTGGGCACGGACCGGGTCGCCGCCACGAGACTACAACCCCCAAGAGATCCGGCCCCGGGTAAGCTCCCGCGTGCGCAACGCAGCGCGACACAGGCCCAGGGGCGCGTCAATTTTGGCGTAGTCGGCAGGATTTCGTGCCCGCAACCACCGGGTACTGCGTGCCTGAAAAGCAAAGACTGTTCAAACTTACCAGTGGTGAAGATTCCCGCTATCCGTGGAGGTTTCCCGCCATCCGGCGCCATCTTCTACCTTCTTCCCGCCATCCGCGAAGTTTTCCCGCCATCCGGCGCCATCTTCGACCTTTTTCCCGCCATCCGTGGAGTTTTCCCGCCATTGGACGCCATCTTGAGGACGCCGCGCGGGAAGAAGAGGGGCGTGGACTCCGAAAGCGCGCTAGAACTGAAGCCCCGCCTCACGTCCGGACGTTGCGTAAGGTCCTGGAAGGAGCCCAGCAGACGCCGACGTCACCGGAGCGCGACGGAAGGTCCTCAACCCTGACGATCCACTGCGGAGCCGCGGCCTACGGAACAGGATCATCGCAAGGTAGGCCACGGTCCACTAGGGGGGAGGAAGATGTCGGATACGGAGGAGAGCTTCACTACCTCAACCCCCGCCAGCGCCACCGCTGCTGCAGTTATGCCCTTCACCATGCCCTATATCCCGGGAGCAGCTTGGCTACCCCAGTACTCAGGGGAGTCACATACCCTGCATGACTTTAGAGAAAAGCTGGATAGCCTCTTCCAGGTGTACCCCCTCACAGAAGAGCAAAAAGTGAGCATCCTGGTGGCCCAACTAACTGGGGCAGCCAAAAGGGAAGTAAAATCCTGGCCACCTGGGAGGAAGACTGTCGCAGGGATACTAACCCGGCTGAAGGACACCTTTGATACCCGCACCTCAGCCGAGATTAAGCTTAGATTCTACGGGTGCAAGCAGCGAGCGCATGAGAGTATAAGGGACTATGCACTAAACCTACAAGAGGCCCTGAGGGCCATAAAGCAGACCGACCCTGATGGGGTGGGAAACGAGGACAGGCTGTTGACTGAACAATTTATAGAGGGTTTATATTGCAATGCCCACCGAACCCAGTTGCGGGCAATGGCCTTACAGGATCCCCATCTGGACTTTGCACAGTTCAAGGACAGAGCCATCCGGGTGCTCCGAGAACCGGCACCGGGTGGCGTTGTGACCCACAGGCGCCCAGCTATCACTTACCACCAGGAGGCGGCGCCCTTGTCGGCAGGGCCTGTGGGCGCTGATGCGCAGGCTTTGGACAATGACCCGGCTCCAGACCTACGCCATCAGGTCCAAGAGCTAGCTAAGAGCGTTGCTGCGCTAACCCGAACTGTGCAGTCTTTACAGGTTTCCACCCCAGGGAAGATCCAGCTGGCATCCGGACCGGAGGACATCCCGTGGCGTCGACCAAGGAGGACCCCACCGGCCAGAGGAAGACCCAGTGACCGATACAGCGAGGACGGACGACCCATCTGCCGCCGCTGCAATCAACCCGGACATATGGAAAGGTACTGTTCTTTAAACGGGCACAACCTGGGGTAGAGGGCCAACCCCCAGGAAAAAGATCACCAGGCCCATCGAACTGGCGCGACAGATATGTGGGAGGACGTCCAGTCTTGCCTGTGGTACTGGATGGCATTCCCATGAGTGCCCTACTGGACACCGGGTCACAGGTCACCACCATCCCGTACGTGCTCTTTAAGCAGTACTGGAATGACTCGGATATTACCCGCTACCCTGACGACGACTTGAGTATCATCGCCAGCAATGGCCAGCCCGTGCCACAGATCGGATTTAAAGAGGTGACCATCAAAATCGGTAGAGTCGAACTGGCAGCACAGGGACTGATCATTGTAGACATTGACAAACATGAGAGCCACCCAAAAATAACTCTAGGAACTAATGTAATCGAAAATTGTCTTGCAGAGGTGATTTTCCTTCTACAGCAGGTTGCCAAGAACGCCAGCTCCGGCGAGCAGCGAGTGCTCCAGAAAGAGATCCGGGCACTGATGCGACGGCAACAGGTGGAACTCTCCGGCGGTGAGATTGGTAGCGTAAGAATGTGTGACCCTTTCCCTATTGCCATGCCCCCAAAAAGTGAAATGATGATTTGGTGCCGGGCAGCTATTGGTCTGAGAGGTAGAGATTACCAGGCAATGGTAGAACCAGTTTACTCAGACAGTAGGCCCACCATTTTGACAGCACGGGGGGTGGTCAATGTACGCCATGGGAGGGTGCCCGTTCGCATAATCAATATCGGGGAGAGGGAAGTGTACCTGCCCCGGTATGCCACGCTAGCAAAATTATATACCATCAACCAAAACTCTATACAGTCTGTGGAACCCTTGCCTCCATCTCACCCGGAGGAAGGTAACAGCTCTAAGAAAGTAATGGAGGATTGGTGTCAGCAACTACACTTGGGAACTGACTCCACTCCCTCCCACCAGAAACAGGGAGTCTACCGGGTGGTTCAAGAGTATGAGAGAGTGTTTAGTAAACACCCGTTAGACTTCGGGCGAGTCAAGGGGGTAGAACACCGCATCCCCACGGGAGATCATCCTCCCATAAAAGAGAGGTATCGACCCGTACCCCCTGCACATTACCAACACGCCAAGGGGATGCTTAGAGACATGAAGGAGGCTGGGGTAATCCGGGATAGCTGTAGCCCCTGGGCAACCCCGCTAGTTTTAGTCAAAAAGAAAGACAACACCATGAGGATGTGTGTAGATTACCGGAAAATCAACCGTATCACACACAAGGATGCGTACCCCTTACCAAGGATAGAGGAGTCATTGGCTGCTTTAAGGTCTGCTAACTTCTTCTCTACCTTGGATCTCACTAGCGGGTACTGGCAGGTTCCTGTAGCAGAGGCGGACCGGGAGAAGACCGCATTCACCACCCCGATGGGACTTAGCGAGTTCACCTGCATGCCGTTCGGACTCTGCAATGCCCCAGGAACCTTCCAACGATTAATGGAGTGCTGTCTGGGCCACAGAAACTTCGAGACGGTCCTGTTGTACCTGGACGATGTCATCGTATACTCCAAAACTTATGAGGACCACCTGAAACACCTGGCGGAGGTGTTCGAAGCTCTGGCGAGTTACGGCCTAAAGGTGAAACCCTCCAAGTGTCACCTCCTGAAACCAAAGGTGCAGTACCTGGGACATGTGGTGAGCGCTGACGGAGTGGCTCCCGACCCCGATAAGATCACCGCAATTAAGGGATGGCCAAGCCCCTCCAGCGTAAAAGAAGTGCGGCAGTTCCTCGGGTTGGTAGGCTACTACCGAAGGTTTATTCCCGGTTTCACCAAAAAGGCAGCGCCTATGCAGGACCTCCTGATAGGCCAGTCCCGGAAGGCCAAGAACCAGAAGCCGCCCTTCAAATGGGAAGAGCTAGAAGAAGAGTCCTTCCGCCAGCTGAAGATGGCCCTCACGGGGGATGAAATCTTGGCGTACCCGGATTATAGCCAGCCCTTCATCCTCTACACCGACGCCAGTAACATCGGGCTAGGAGCCGTACTGTCCCAGATCCAGCAGGGGAAAGAACGAGTAATCGCCTACGCCAGCCGAAAACTGCGACCCACCTAAAGGAACCCCGAGAATTATAGCTCATTTAAGCTAGAGTTCCTGGCCGTGGTATGGGCAGTCACTGAGCGCTTTAAGCATTACCTTGCTTCTTCCCGGTTCACCGTGTACACGGATAACAACCCGTTGACACACCTGGACACGGCAAGACTCGGTGCCCTGGAGCAGAGGTGGATGGCCCGTCTGTCCAACTACGAGTTCGTAATCAAATACCGGGCAGGGCGCTCCAATACTAACGCAGACGCCCTGTCCAGGATGCCCAACCTGCCGGACGAAGGAGAAGATCCGGAGGGACTGGAAGAAATTGAACTCCCTGCGTTCCACCGTCATGGGACTATCCAGTATTCCCACCGGGTAAGGAGTAAGCAGGCTGCTACGTTGAACCCCTTACCTCACTACAACTGGGCGGAAACGCAAGACAGCGACCCTGCCGTCCGACTGGTGAAGGAGATGCTGACTCGGCCGGAGGCTCGCCTTGAACCAGACGCTCCGGAGGAAGCCAAACAACTATGGGCAGAGAAGAGTCGACTGTTCCTTTACAAAGGGAAGTTGTGCCGCAGAATGGTTAACTCCCGGACGCATGAATTACTCTGGCAAGTAGTGGTGCCCCGAAGAGACGCAGCCATGGTGATGGAGGCATACCACGACGGAGCTGGACACTTCGGGTGGAAGAAGCTGGAGTTCCTGCTGCGTGAGCGATTCCACTGGGTAGGCATGAGGGGAACCATTGAGAAGTGGTGCAGAGACTGTGGCCCGTGCAACCTGAGAAGGAAGGACCGCGCCAGCCAGAAGACTCCCCTGCAGTCCATCGTCACCCGGCAACCGTTGGAACTGGTAGCCTTGGATCATGTAAAACTGACCCCAAGCAGAAGTGGCTACGTCTACGCGTTAACCATCGTGGATCATTACTCCCGATTTCTGGTTGTCGTCCCCGTCAAGGACTTAACGGCTCAAACAGCAGCTAGAGCCTTCCAGCAGCACTTTTGCCGTCCACACGGGTACCCGGACCAAGTGCTGACGGACCAGGGACCTGCCTTTGAAGCGGAGGTCTTCCAGGAATTCTGCAATCTGTATGGCTGCCGGAAGATAAGGACGACACCCTACCATCCGCAGACTAATGGACTTTGTGAAAAAATGAACCAGGTGGTAATGGATCTTCTAAAAACGTTGCCCCTGGAAGAACGCAGTCTGTGGCCTGAAAAGTTGCCCGATCTGGTGGACCTATACAACCACATCCCGGTAGGTTCCACCAACTGTACCCCGGCTTACCTAATGAGGGCAAGACCTGGTAAGTTACCTGTTGACCTGGAAATGGGAGTCCTGACACCCGAGGACACTTCACCAGAAACAGACTGGGACACAGAGAGGCAGCAGCAGTACCGGAGAGTACAGGAGAGCGTGGAGCGAAGTCTCTGTCAGGCTAGGGAAAGACAAGAGAAAACTTACAACCAGTATGCTCCCGCTGTTCCCCTGGTACCCGGAGAGCAGGTCTTGAAGAGGAAGAGACGGCTCCACAAGTTGGACGACCAATGGGAGAAGGACCCGTACACCGTACTGCCTTCAAGCCACGAAAACCCGAAGGTCTGTACCATCAGTAAAGACGGAGGGGAAACCACAGCCATTGTGTCCCGGGACCACCTGAAGAAGTGTCCCGAACAACTGAGGAACCCTGAAGAGGAACAAGAAGACCATCGACCCGTAGAGGAAAGGGAAGATATGGTTAGTACCGTGCTCGGGGACTTCCCTCGGTCTTGGACTCAAGTCAATGGTGCAGTTGTGGTACCCGTACTCACCTTCCTCCAACCATCATCCCAAGAACCTACGGAGCAACCGATAGAGCTGGAAGAACAGCCGGTCCAGGAGGCAGAAGACTCTACACAAGCAGACCCGGAAAATCAACCCTCTGCTTATAGTGAGCCTGCCATACCCCTAGTGAGCCAGAGGGCCCATAGACAGCTGCCCAGTTTACCCTTGACAGCTCCTACACCCTGTAGTTCAGGGCCAGACAGTCAGCTCCGTAGGTCCACTAGGGCCACTAGAGGCCAGCTACCCGCACGTTGGAGGATCTAAATGTTTAAGCTATCTTATAATGTTTACTTGTTTATAGTTGCTTGTGTATAATTTTGTGTTTCTAGTTCTTTTTAGGAGTCCTTGGTGGATTTACCGGGAATCCTTGTACATAGTTGGAGCGTAACCCAGGATGGACTAAAGACTGTTAAGGACTCGGGGCAGGACAGGCCCCTACCTGGTTACGTCTCCCTGTTTTGGTGAAATGGACACCTTGCTTTTCAAAACTGCACCCGGTTGCGGACACGCCGTAACCATCTTATGTGTTTTTCTTATTGTATTGTTATTGTTATACCTTGTTATGTTTTTCTAAAAAAATATGTTTAGTCCCGGAGTACTAAATTTCACTAGGGGGGAATGTGACACCCCAGGGGTCTGGTTGCCACAGTGATAGAGATATTACGTCTGAGAGCAGGTGGGAGGTCCTTTGGTCAGGGATCCTGTGCATGCCACACCTCCTGCCCAGTCTTGGGAGGGGAAGGACTTCCCCTATATAAACCCGGGGCTGAGGCAGAGTGAGGGAGAAAAGAAGACAGAACAAGAGTAGAGAAGAGAAGCAGCATAGCAAGAAACATCAGGAGCTCTGTGGGGAGCAGTGTTACAACGAGTCAGGGGCTGGCAGCTGCAGAGTTCGCCCTGACTGAGAGGATTTCTTACCGGACCCGGAGTCCGAGGCTGTGGGGACTAACTCCTACCCAGCAGCAGAAACCGTCCGGCAGAGGATTTCAGGTCCTCTGGCCCAGAAGCCCGAAGGCACGGTCACACGCGTGGGACCAGCACCGCCATCGTGGAGCGGAAGCCATTAGAAGGCCCCGAGTCACCGGCCATACGGGTGAGCACCACACGGTACACTCAGGGACGTGGGCTACTTATTCCCGCCTCTAGCAAGGTAGCCAGAAGAGTACAGTTAGTTGGGAAGGCCTACAACTCCGCCTGGCCAGGGGAGATCCCATCTGCTCAAGGACTGACCAGGCCCCTATCACTAGCAAGTACTCCGGGAGGGTCTATCTTTGTCACCAGTAAAGACCCTGAACTACACCGCACCGTCTCTGAGTGGTTCCTGCTACCCCCATCATCCACGTCGGCTGCCCTGAGGCCATACCCCTCCCGTTGGGGGTTATACCATCCACGCTGCACCATCCTTCCACCGGCCTCAGCGGTCTGCCCTGCAGCGGCAGCTCCATAGCTGCATTCAACGGGTGGCGTAGTCACCAGCCATCTACTGCTAGTACATCGCCGCTCAGTTTGACTCCCTGGGCACGGACCGGGTCGCCGCCACGAGACTACAACCCCCAAGAGATCCGGCCCCGGGTAAGCTCCCGCGTGCGCAACGCAGCGCGACACAGGCCCAGGGGCGCGTCACATCCACCTGGAGCTCATATCTCATTGGCCATATCTTGGTGCTGAGATACCCCCTGGAGACAATGAGGATCGCCATATTGTTTCTGTGCTGTACCCTGTTCTACCCTGTGAATTACCATAGGCTGCCGGTGAGTACCTGTCTATTATTACATATGGAGGACGTTTAGAATCAGCTGCGGCAGGGGAAGGGGATGGGGAGGGGGGTCCTGTAAGAATTTACCTGCGGGAATAAGAGGTTATGGCAGGGAAAGGAGCTTAGGAAGTGACAGTCAGAGGGGATATAAGTGTGGGGTGACCCCTCTGACTCCCACATTCCTGCCTTGTCCTTGTAGTGATTAATGACTTTGGTGTTGTCCCTTATATATCACTTTGCAGTCACCAGTGATCGCTCCGCACTGTGATCCTAAACTACAGTCTCATTTACCTTTTTGCAAACGCCCAGAAGGGGAGGAGTGACATCACACCCATGTGAGCAGATCCCGCCCACTTTTACTGCAGTCGTAATGCGAGCTAGCTGTATTCTGTTTTCATGGAAATATCAGCAGCTGCTCCCCCTAGTGTTTACAAGATGAAAACATCAAAAGAGTTAAAATATTTTTTTCAGATTTTATACCATTAAAACCTTTTTAAATATATATGTGTATTTATATATAAATATAAATACTTTACAATTTTACAATTGTAAAAAAATTGCTGACGCTTTCCCTTTAAAAGATCTAAAGACGTTCTGCTTCATGTGCCATTGTGACCAATCACAGCACAGATTATATTTTTTAAACTTTTCTTGAAAAACTGAAGCTGCTCCGTGATTGGAAATCATGTGGAAGGGTTCTCTTTTAGACATTTAGTTAGGTCCAAAGTATCAGTGACATGATGGATAGAACTGTGCAATGATGTCACAGAGGGCTTTGTGATGTCACCCCTGGGTATATTAGAAGCCTCGGCCCATCTGCAGCTTGTATCTCATTGACCATACCTTGGTGCTGAGAGACCTCTGGAGATGATGAGTATCATCCTATCATTTCTGTGCTTTACGTTGCTCTACCCCCCACATTACAGTACACTGAGGGCGAGTATGTTCTCATCAATATGGAGGTCACAAGGATCAGCTAATGAGAATATCGCCTCTTGCAGGACTTCTCATACTGGACACGTGACCGTCCGTCATATGAAAGTCCAACTGTAAATAATATTCCATGGACCCTGGAGGTGAATCCCAAACTTCTTCCTGATCTTCTCAATGGGATATTTCTGAAAGTTGCTTGATAATGTATCCATCACTGTATAATAACAAGGGCTCTCTGTTTGACTGGATTGGGTATAAATATACAGGACTTTATTATGTTTTTTTTCTTTATTATAGGATGACCCACTACCCGTGGATCTCAGAAGAAGCACCTATCAAGCTTCCATCAATCTTCCTCTTTGGCTCTTCCGTGACGCAGTTTTTGTTGCGGTGATGACACTACTGACAATACTAGAGTATTTGGCCTTAAGTCTTGTCCTGAGCAAGTGGGCAATGTCTGAACCTGGTGAAACAATCAGAAAACTCCTGAGAACAAAACCATTCTGAAGGAACAAAGTGCTTGTAAGGAGCCGATTTGCATCCCTCAGATTCAGAAGCAAGACTCCAGGAGAACACCTGTCCTGCCCAATGGCAAATGTTCTACTCCATCCATGGCTCCTGCACCGCAGGATGCGAAAAAGGTTCCTAGTTGCAACTATAAAGTGGCGTTCAGTGATATTGTCTGGGTCAGAATGATCCCTCACAACAATATAGGAAGAAGAGCTCGAAGTTCAACGGAGCTTAAAGAGAGGTTACTGATTTTTCAGAGAAGCCAACAACCCAGAATTCCAGAGCCAAGAGCACCAGAACCTAGAACACCAGAACCTACCATGTCAGAACCTAGTATGTCAGAACCTAGAATGCCAGAGCCTGAAATGCCTACAACACCTCAACCCAAAATCAAGAGGAGAAGATGTTTCCTTAGATGTCTTAGAGGCGAGGAAGATTGAGAAGGCAACTGCTTGAACTTTCCCATTGCTCGTGTTTTCATCACAGGTTAGTCCTATACATGCTGTCTGATGGGCACCATCTTACTACATACAATGCAGCATTGCACCTGAAATCGCATGGATATTTTGTCACACACTTGCACTTTAGCACCTTATCATATGGCGCATATATCTATGAACGCTTTGCTAAGTATCACTGTCTAGTATGTGCTTCTGATGAACCTATTTTAGGAAAACGTGTCGAGGTTTGGCATACTATGTACTTGAGTTTGGCGTACTATGTGCTTGTTGGTAAATTCTATTGCCATCTATAATCTACTAGATATTATAATGTCTCTGGTGGGATGCCCCATGCCGAATTGTTGATAACTGACTATGAGCATTGTCCTCTATTTCTTATCTACTATGGTTACAGGTTGATGTGAAGAGAGCTGTGCCATTGGTAGCGATTTTTCTACTGATTTGTCAGTTATATTTATGTTAGTTTAGCAAATTTCTGCTTGTAGGGTCTAATGTTTTACCATAGTGTATGTTCTGTGAGCTAAATTGTCATACTTATGCACTAGATAGATTATAAATTGTGATGCTTATGTACAAGATAGATTATTAGTTTAATCGGTGATTTTTAAAATATTTTTTAGCATCAGGAGACTCAAGAATCGCATCTTACAGAAGACAAGAAGCCTAAATGCCGAAGGGTGATGACCTGTTGATGGCCCACAGCTGGAGGGTCATTACCTCTTGATGGCACAAAACTGGACAGAAGATAAAAACATTTGATGGCACACAGCCGGAGGGTGATGATCTATTGATGGCCATAGCCAGAGGGTCATTACCTGTTGATGGCACACAGCCGGAGGGTGATGACCTATTGATGACCATAGCCAGAGGGTCATTACCTGTTGATGGCACACAGCTGGAGGATGATGACCTATTGATGGCCATAGCCAGAGGGTCATTACCTGTTGATGGCACACAGCCGGACAGAGGATAATTACCTGTTGATGGCACACAGACGGATGGTCATTACCTGTTCATGGCGCACTGCCGGATGGTCATTACCTATTGATGGCACACAGCCGGAGGGTGATGACCAATTGATGGCCATAGCCAGAGGGTCATTACCTGTTGATGGTGCACTGCCGGATGGTCATTACCTGTTGATGGCACACAGCCGGATGGTCATTACCTGTTCATGGCACACTGCCGGATGGTCATTACCTGTTGATGGAACACAGCCGGAGGGTGATGACCTATTGATGGCCATAGCCAGAGGGTCATTACCTGTTGATGGCGCACTGCCGGATGGTCATTACCTGTTGATTGCACACAGCTGGAGGGTGATGACCAGTTGATGTCGGACTGCCGGATGGTCATTACCTGTTGATGGCACACAGCCGGACAGAGGATCATTACCTGTTGATGGCACAAAGCCGGTCAGAGGATAAGATCTTTTGATTGCATACACCGGGTCCCTCCCTGATAACAGGGAACCCTGGGGAATACTCGTCATCTTGATCCCCCACTGACTAAATACTTGCTCCACCTCAGCCTACACCATCATGGAGGACACTTCCACCTGTGTCCACTGTAAGGTTCGACTTTCTTTTATCATTTCAGCAGATTAATAAACATCATAAAGCTGTAAAACTATCGAGTAATTTATTATAAATTATTATAAAGAAATATAAAGTAAAATAGATAGCTATAGAGGGCACAGAAGACGACTAACTATAGTAAGCATGGTATCGCCTGATATATACTGTATATTCTAGATGGCGCTATTACACTAAATACATCACAACCTCCAGGGTGATATTACCGTACAATGTGAGATCACTAATGGCCACAGATTATGAGAAAATGACCAGCTCCATAGTCCTGGAGTTATTATAAATGTCTCTAGTGTGAGGCAGGGACTGGACGAGTGTTGGAGGGAGGTATATTCCCCCAGGACGTCCTTTATGTATCCATGCTGTAGAATCTGCCGTATACTTCTGTTCTAGCAGTCAGACATTTCACTCTGCAAATCACAGGCTCAACATTGTGTAAAACTACCACCGTATATAAGAGCACTCAGAATAAAAACTAGCGGCATGCCGTGCACTGCCCACGTCATGTGTACGGGATACAGGACCTGCAGGACCTGGTACGGCCATTATAGTTGATAGATTAATGATACCTGTGCAGATGAAGGGAAAAAAATATGTGCAACAGCAGGAGGAGAAAGTCTCAAAATGTAATTTGAAGAGTATAATAGAGAAATGGGAAACTTCTGGAGATGCAGATAAGTGGTACCAGGGCAAAACGTAAGTGCAGTCAGACAAGGGAAAAGTGCAAATGATCCAGCGTAAAGGTTTGTTTAGTAGAAAAAATATTAAAACTTAGCTTTTATTAGCCATATAAAACACTGCTCCACAAAGAATACAGCAAATGTGCAACTATCATAGCTTACAGACCTACACGTTTCAACAAATCATGTCTTAATTATGGCCCTACTACTAGAATGACAAAAAGGCATATATATATATATATATATATATATATATATATATATATATATATATATCCACATGCCTGTATGACCTCCCTACAACGCCTGGGCATGCTCCTGATGAGGTTGCGGATGGTCTCCTGTGGGATCTCCTCCCAGACCTGAACTAAAGCATCCGCCAACTCCTGGACAGTCTGTGGTGCAACGTGACGTTGGCGGATGGAGCGAGACATGATGTCCCAGATGTGCTCAATCGGATTCAGGTCTGGGGAACGGGCGGGCCAGTCCATAGCTTCAATGCCTCCATCTTGCAGGAACTGCTGACACACTCCAGCCACATGAGGTCTGCCATTGTCCAGCATTATGAGGAACCCAGGGCCAACCGCACCAGCATATGGTCTCACAAGGGGTCTGAGGATCTCATCTCGGTACCTAATGGAAGTCAGGCTACCTCTGGCGAGCACATGGAGGGCTGTGCGGCTCTCCAAAGAAATGCCACCCCACACCATTACTCACCCACTGCCAAACCGGTCATGCTGAAGGATGTCACTCTCCACGGCGTCTCCAGACTCTGTCACGTCTGTCACATGTGCTCAGTGTGAACCTGCTTTCATCTACGAAGAGCACAGGGCGCGAGTGGCAACTTTGCCAATCCTGGTGTTCTGTGGCAAATGCCAAGCGTCCTGCATGGTGTTGGGCTGTGAGCACAACCCCTATCTGTGGACGTCGGGCCCTCATACCACCCTCATGGAGTCGGTATCTAACCGTTTGTGCAGACACATGCACATTTGTGGCCAGCTGGAGGTCATTTTGCAGGGCTCTGGCAGTGCTCCTCCTGTTCCTCCTTTCACAAAGGCGGAGGTAGCGGTCCTGCTGCTGGGTTGTTGCCCTCCTACGGCCCCCTCCACATCTCCTGGTGTACTGGCCTGTCTCCTCGTAGCGCCTCCAGCCTCTGGACACAGCCAACCTTCTTGCCACAGCTCGCATTGATGTGCCATCCTGGATGAGCTGCACTATCTGAGCAACTTCTGTGGGTTGTAGAGTCTGTCTCATGCTACCACGAGTGTGAAAGCACAACCAACATTCAAAAGTGACCAAAACATCAGCCAGAAAGCATTGGTACTGAGATGTGGTCTGTGGTCCCCACCTGCAGAACCACTCCTTTATTGAGGGTGTCTTGATAATTGCCAATAATTTCCATCTATCCTCTATTCCATTTGCACATCAGCATGTGAAATTGATTGTCAATCAGTGTTGCTTCCTAAGTGGACAGTTTGATTTCACAGAAGTTTGATTTACTTGGAGTTATATTCTGTTGTTTTAAGTGTTCCCTTTATTTTTGGAGCAGTTTATATAGATACATACAGTGAGTACGGAAAGTATTCAGACTCCTTTAAATTTTTCACTCTTTGTTTCATTGCAGCCATTTGATAAATTCTAAAAAGTTCATTTTTTTCTCATTAAAGTACACTCAGCACCCCATCTTGACTGAAAAAAACAGCAATATAGAATTTTTTTGCAAATTTATTAAAAAAGAAAAACTGAAATATCACATGGTCATAAGTATTCAGATCCTTTGCTCAGACACTCATATTTAAGTCACATGCTGTCCATTTCCTTGTGATCCTCCTTGAGATGGTTCTACTCCTTCAATGGAGTCCAAATGTGTTTAATTAAACTGATAGGACTTGATTTGGAAAGGCACACACCTGTCTATATAAGACCCCACAGCTCACACTACATGTCAGACCAAATGAGAATCATGAGCTCAAACGAACTGCCCAAGGAGCTCAGAGACCGAATTGTGGCAAGGCACAGATCTAGCCAAGGTTATAAAAGAATTTCTGCATTACCCAAGGTTCATAAGAGCACAGTGGCCTCCATAATCCTTAAATGGAAGAAGTTTGGGACCACCAGAAGTCTTCCTAGACCTGGCCGTCCAGCCAAACTGAGCAATTGTGGGAGAAGAGCCTTGGTGAGAGAGGTAAAGAAGAACCCCAAGATCACTGTGGCTGAGCTCCAGAGATGCAGTAGGGAGATGGGAGAAAGTTCCACATAGTCAACTATCACTGCAGCCCTTCCCCAGTTGGGCCTTTATGGCAGAGTGGCCAGATGGAAGCCTCTCCTCATATGAAAGCCCGCATAGAGTTTGCTCAAAAACACATGAAGGACTCCCAGACTATGAGAAATAAGATTATCTGGTCTGATGAGACGAAGATAGAACTTTTTGGTGATAATTCTAAGTGGTATGTGTGGAGAAAACCAGGCACTGCTCATCACCTGCCTAATACAATCCCAACAGTGAAACATGGTGGTGGCAGTTGTTAGAACCCTCCTGTTAGTTTTTTCTATTTTGTGGTCATGTGACCTTCTGCCTATTTATTCCAGCTCCGCCCTTCAGGCTTTGCTGGACTTCAGTGTTACTTTGACTCTTAATCTAGCCAGGTGCTTTGTACCTACTGTATCTCTCTAGTTTGTTTGGTCCTTGGACCACTAAGTACTTTTGTCTGTTTGTCTTCTTCTGCTACTACTTCTGCCAGGAGGTGTCCAGTTTTGTCCCAGTCCTTAGTTCTTTTAGGGACCCCTCCCTTTAATCTATAGGTCTGTGTTCAGATTAGCCGCGGACATAGGCGGGTCTGTTTGCAAGGAACAGGTTGCCCGCTGCATCGTAAGGAATCAGCTTAGTCCTATTGTATGGACAGATTTCCTCTCTTTCCTTAGTTCTTGTAGCAGATCATAACAGCAGTATCATGCTATGGGTGTGTTTTTCAGCTGCAGGGACAGGACGACTGGTTGCAATTGAAGGAAACATGAATGCGGCCAAGTACAGAGATATCCTGGATGAAAACCTCTTCCAGAGTGCTCTGCACCTCAGACTTGGCCAAAGGTTCACCTTCCAACAAGACAATGACCCTAAGCACACAGCTAAAATAACAAAGGAGTGGCTTCAGAACAACTATGTGACCATTCTTGACTGGCCCAGCCAGAGCCCTGACCTAAACCCAATTGAGCATCTTTGGAGAGACCTGAAAATGGCTGTCCACCAACGTTTCCCATTCATCCTGACGGAACTGGAGAGGATCTGCAAGGAAGAATGGCAGAGGATCCCAAAATGCTGGTGTGAAAAACTTGTTGCATCATTTCCAAGAAGACTCATGGCTGTACTAGCCCAAAAGGGTGCTTCTACTCAATACTGAGCAAAGGGTCTGAATACTTATGCCCGTGTGATATTTCAGTTTTTCTTTTTTATTAAATTTTGCAAAAATTTCTTCATTTCTGTTTTCTTTCAGACAAGATGGGGTGCAGAGTGGACTTTAATGAGAAAAAAATGAACTTTTTAGAATTTACCAAATGGCTGCAATGAAACAAAGAGTGAAAAATGTAAAGGGGTCTGAATACTTTCCATACCCAGTGTACATGCATGGAAATAAATGCAGAATTATATTTCTTAATACTGCAGTATCAGATCCTGTCTTGAATTTAACCCCTGTGGTATCCAATGTGAAAATCCACAGGGACTCCCCTGATGAATTACAATTGAGGAAATCATGAATTTTATATTCTCTATCATTACTTAAGGACATAAAACTATCTGTTTTAACCGCATGTAGACACGCTTTGCACCGATTGGCTCCACATCTGAAGAAACCTTTTGTGCTGAGCCAATTTGGTTGTACAGTATTAGTCTCACTCAGGGGTGGATTAAGAGTAGCAAGGGCCCCCTCCACACACCTGATTTATCACGTGACATGTCACATGATCCCCGTGATAGATCATGTGATAGTTCACGGGAAATTAATTTGGCATAATATTAATTGTGCTGCCCCATCTGAGAGCAGCACAATATTGGGGCAGATACCCTGATTCCAGCGATGTGTCACTTTTTCAGCTGCTTGTTGTCATTTTGAGAAAATCACCGTTTTATCTGCTGCAGATCTAGCAGCTCTCTGAATGCTGCGCTCTGTATAGCCCCGCCCACACCACTGATTGGCAGCTTTCTGCCCATGCTCAGTGTACACAGAAATCTACTGATCAGTGATGGGGGTGGGGTCCTACAGAACTTACTAGTCATCTAGTGATAATTACCTTCTGACAAATCAATGATTTTATCAAAACAACACTAAGCAGCCCAGTAAGTGACACATTACTGGAATCAGTGCCTCTAACCCTACATTATGCTGCTCTCAGATTAGGTGGCAAAAACCTGATGACAGATTCCCTTTAAAGGAGCTGTAAACACAAAAAAAGTTTGTATTAAAAAATACAAGCCATTTGTTAAATTAACTTTTTTTCATTGTTAATTCACATTAGACTGTATCTTCAACCCTTTTGTCAGCAGGTCTTATTACAGACTCTGAATAGGGCAGCTCTCTCCCTCTCCCTCAGCAGAAAGTCACAGCATGGTTAAAAAACGGGATCTTTTATGATTTTCTCATAATAAATAAAAAAGGACATGCAAGTCCTCCAAACTATTTTCCGTTTCTGTATAGGGGAGGTCCTAAATCTTTCTTGTTCTTTAGTTGATCACATGTCAAAAAGGCAAAGCATTTACTATGAACTCGCCTAAAAAAATATACACTTGGAGAGTAATATCATCATTTGCATGTAAATATTCCTTGACTCTAAGGGCTCGCTCACACTGTCGTATAACACGGCCGAATGCTATGTGATGTTTTATCGGATAGGACTCGGCCCTATGTTATACTATGGGACAGTGCAGATCTGCGATTATTGGCATGAGAAAATAATCTCATTCGATATTCGGACCATGTGCACCCATACAAGTCTACGGGTGCACGTAAAACATTGGACTGCACTCGGATGTCATCCAAGTGCAGTCCGATGAACACTCACAGAGACTATGGAGAAGATGGAGAAATTAAGTTCTCCATCTTCTCCATATCTGTGCTGCGAGAG